>NC_138349.1:69201009-69348726 GCF_046562875.1 Panthera onca
CAGGCAAACTTTGTTTCCAAGAAGCTGGATGAGGTTTTCCTTTTTACTGCCGGATGACTTGAGACAACCAAGGAAGAGACGTGCGGCTTCCCAAAAGACAGGGTCTTGCATCCTCAAGCCAGACTATGCTTCTGCACCTGATATTCTCCCCGATCTCAAGTACTAACCAAAACGGTCGGCTGCCTACAAATTCCTGGCCCCTCACCGCTCTTTTGGAAAGAGTGCTAACAAGCAAAAGTGTAACGTGCAGTTAACACATAAGAAGGAATCAATGAGGGTAGCAACATAACATGCTTACATAACATCTGAAAGATTCCCATGACGTTGAAGTAACCCCGTTTTTCAACACAAGATTTTAACACCCTGAAAATTTTACACTGAGACTAGGTCCTTAACTTCATTTGTAATTAACAAAAGAGGAATGAAGTTCAATGCAACCAACGATGATGCAGAGAGCGTTTCTTTGCGATCTCGTTTTCAAGTTTATCCTTGAGGTCGTGCAGGCAAGTGGCTTCATGCTGTGCCCTGAGACAGTGCTTCTCAAAGGTAGTGATCCTCTGTTGCATGTCTTCCTTCTGGGCCATGGCCTACAGCAGGTATTTCAGAGGAAAGACAGGGAAAGAATTAGTGTACGACACATTAACATACTCCAGACAGAAAAACAGGGTGAAATCCTAATTTACAAAAGGAAAGGAGCATCCTCGGGGCACCTGGGTGGCTCAGCCGGTGACGCTTTGTGAGTTGGGGCCCCGTGTAAGGCTCAGCGCAGACAATGCGGAAGCTTCTTGGGATTTTGACCACTCAGTTAACCAGGCTTATTCTTTCCGATGTGTTCAAAGACAAACGAATAATATAATCTCCCGGACATAAAATCTCCTCCCTCGTTGCCTCCGGACACAAGTGAGGTTTCCACAGTACAGGGCCTTCCATCTGGAGGCACACACCAGAAGACAACCATCATTTTTCCGGGAAAAGGGTGGATGAAATCTCACCCAATTACCACAAAGTTGAAGCAGTGGTGTTAACAAATGGAAACCAAACTCAACCTTTCATATAATTGGTAGTCATCTGTAGCTTAGCCTGTAACAAAACTGTATCACATGGTATCTGACACTGCAAATGGAACAAGAACATTCTGCCCTGCTTTTCTTGTCCACCACCCGAAAGATTCCTCTTCCAGCCTTCTGTTTACTAGGCAATTTATGTCAGCAGTCTCAAGAGTGAAAGTGATGAGTCTTAAGAAATGATTGAATTCTCCGCATATTGAACTCAGCTGCGGGGTTTCCACCCATCTTGGCCAAACAACTCCACTGAAAGGGTTATATAATTTCTGCAAATACTTTTGTTTTAAATTCTTACATGACCTCACCTACACTAAGGTACTAAACAGACTGCATGTGTACATACACGAGGGTCTGAGACGGTCTTCCTGAGTTGGCATTGCTGGGCTGGGGGTGAGGTGTGCGGGGACTGTCCACAAAGGGCAGCTCACAGTGACAGGAGGAGGCACAGGGAAACCATCCTACCCTTACTAGTTTCTGTGACAATGATCAGATTCCCATCGACGACCACACGTGCAGAAGCGGCCGCACTCCTCCATGACCTTACACCAGGACCAGCGGGCTGCCCCTCGCTCACTCTGACCGCCACGACCAGGAGCACGGAACCCCTGGGAGGAGGGCAGGGCGGCAGAGGCAGCCGTGACGGCCCCTCGGCAGAGCCGCCCTCTCACGGTCGTGCCCCCGTAAGCGAGTTGAGACCAACACGCTGGTTCCTACGTGCCGAGTGTGTTCCCAACACGGACCGAGAGCACGGCATGGGCCAAGCTCAGATGGCCCACACTCCACACCCGATGGCACTCCGCCACCTGCCCCCCAGGCCTCAGCAGGGGAGAGCCCAGGGAGGACAGATTCAACCACGCAGATGGAGAGACGGCCCGCCCAAGCCCCGGAGTAACGTTCCGTTCTGCTGCTACTTCTATCAAACTCCACAAGTTCAAACCCGTGGGAAATGAAGGACACACTGGGCAAAGACCGAACAAAACACCCCACGTTTAACTCGATGACGGCGTGGCCATTTCAAATGCCACCGACTTCACGGACATCTCGCTGCAACTTGGTGTTCTTTTCTTCAGAAATGAAGAGGTCCTTCCCTGAGGTGTCTAGGTTCTCTTCCAGCTTGACCACGAGACTGGAGAGGAGAGCCAGGCGCTCTTTCCTCTAGCTCTTCACCTTTGAAAGCCAGAAAGGGAAACAAGGGACGGGCCCCACCGCTAGTCTTGTTTAAAAAACAAGGGAAAAAAAGAAACCCCTCCAATCAAGTCCTGTGATGACATCTGGAGCTGAACTCTGAATGTGGCCTTTATATCTTCAACGAAACTATACCCCTTTGTGCCACAAGTAACTGCTCCTCACTTGGAAACAAAGGGATTGAGTTTGTTCTCAGAAGACTTTCGTTAGTCTTTACTGTAGAGTTACCCTAAGGTCCCCTTCGCCTCATATAACATGAGGGAATACTGGTAAGCTCTTTCTCGCTTGCTTTTTTTCACACAGTTGCTTGTTAACAGCTTTCAATTTTACATTGGAGAGAAAACTTCCCCGGAAAAAAGTACACTATGAAATTTGTACCAGCCAATCGATATGCACAACATTTCCACCAACCGCTGTTTTTTAACCATAGAGGTCTGACAAGAATTCAAAGAAGCTTAAAAGGAAACTCCAGTTACACAAACACGCAATGTGTGCCTGATCACACACATCATGTGCACAAGTCAAGAACCGCTGTGGCTAGTCACACCGTTTCTTCCTCCGTTTTGTGGCTCCTGAACATAGAATTCAGGGCCATGAGCATCTCCGGCTAAGTGGACAGGCCAGCCTGAGACGTCGCCTGTTGCCTCACCACCGTCATCCGGAGAGATCTCTCGTGCCTGGAGACAAGGAACTCCAAATGTTCTAGCAGCAGCTAGCGGGAGAGGCAAAAAGAATCCGTGTTTCAAGAACACTTTCAATTCCGGGCCTTAAGTTCACCAAATGCAAAACCAAGTCTGAATCCTTTAAATTCAATTCCGAGGTAGGGAGCTGCCCAAGCAATTGTGTTAAAATAGCCTTACTTTTCCTCACAGATCAAACAAGGTCTGAGAAAAATGGGTCCCATCCAACTCCACTGGGACATGTGGACCAAGGGAGAGAATGGTGTCCTGTGTGTAAATACACTGGCACGGCGCCTACTGACCCTGGTCTTATTTCTCTCTGCCTTCATTTCTGTGGTTTCCTCTCTCTGTAAGAGCTCCTCCTTGCAGATGGTGAGCTATCAGTGAGTCCTGCAAACTCCTGGGGTTGGAAACGGGATAAAAGTGGAGAAACAGAGGGGGTCGTTAGCCAGAGCGCACCTGGCTTCCGTGGTTCTCCAGAGTCCACTCACCCTACTCCAATCACCCACAACCTTCAAGTAGCACACACACATAAGTCCCTTCCTCACCAATCACAGGAGTTCCAGGGATTTTTGTAGGAACTGAGACTCAATGGGACAGAGATATTTTCAGGTGCCTTGCAGGTCTATGACAGAGGAAATCTGCTGTTGCCCACTCCCAGCCTCTGGCCCCGTCTGGCAAGCATGTTTGTGGAGCGGCAATGGGGAAAGGCACCGGGACTCAAAAGCTGCTGACAGCCTGAATAACTGGCTCAAAGTCAACCATACAGAATGGACTCTTCAAAAATGATAGTACGACTCGACGAAAGGAAGAGTTTAAGACTTATTTCCTTAGTCAAGCAGGAAACTTTCTGGCAGAAGGATTTCTGAGAGATGCCAGGGCCTACAACACCGCGTGGGGTTTTTCTTCCGTCAATACTGTGCGCCCACCCAGGACATGGCATACATGTGGGCTCCAAGGAGGTGTACGCACACTCTCCAGTCAATCGAGCGCAGAGACTGATGCAAGGCTCAATCCGTGAGCCATGACATCATGAACTGAGCTGAAACCAAGAGTCAGACGCTTAACTTCCTGAGCCACCCAGGCGCCCCAGAGGTTTTTTCCGCTATAGGACAAATGGAATAAAGTTTCTCTTAACTGAAATTCCAAATAAAGAGTGGTTGACTTCGGCAATTCTAGAAAATCTGTGTATAAACAGGTGACATTCTTCAAGGTCCTTCATAAATTAACCCTTTACAAATCAATGGGAATTCTGCCACAGAACTGAACACGTTCCTTGAAATCTGACTTGACAAGGTGAACCCACAGAAGCCTTTCTGACCCTTGATGTAGAACTGTGCAAACCCATTTCCATGTGGAGATATTGTTCCAATAAATTCATTGGAAACTTTTCTGGAGATGTGTGACATTTGGAAAGGCTGGCAGATGAGCTGAGCAGCTTCGAAATATCAAAAAATAGTAACTAAAAGGGAGGTCTCAATCCATGAAATATACGCAGATACTAAGCTATTATAGCATTTCATACCCGAAAACATATAAAAAACTAACAAGATAAAACTTACCAAAACTTGTGCATTGAAACAGACAATACCCACAAGATGCCATTTGCAGTCAAGAGAAAGGCAAACAAAAGTGGAAATTCAGGATTAAGTCCTAATCGCATAAAATGAGCTGTAGCAGACGCTGTCCTCTGGGGAAAGTGTGCACCACCTCCTGTTGCTATTGAGGTCACGTCAAGTGTTGCACGAATCTGCTAATCAGCTCTTGGTAAGCCCTTCACTTCTCCAGTAAATCAAGCACCACAGGAAACGTGATATCTCATGGTTCCTGGGTAATTGTCACCGTGTTAAGCGTAATACCATGAACCATGGATTACACCCTGGGACCCGTCTGATGTGTCCGTAAGGATGCTGGACGTGCTCCCGAGATGCAGAGAAGAGTCATGTTATGACAAGAAAAGGCTGAATGGCCTGACATGTACTGAGGCCCACAGCTGCAGCTGCCAGCCGGCCAGCGTGAAAGAAAGGGAAATTCTCGAAGCTCTCGCTGCGGCTATCCCAGCACCTGAAAAACCTGGGGCTTTTTGTGAGACATCTTTTTGTCTCATGTTGAAGATGTGGCATCTCTATGGGGGTACTAATGTTATGAGACGGGCACACGTGCAATCTCGACTCAAACGGAAAGACAAGTCCTGACATCACAAGTTAAGGCAGAAGGAAGGGAATGACCAAAAACTGGAATATTTCAATGCAGGCACAGGATAGCTTGGTGATTTTAGAAAGGGGTTTGGCTTTTAGAATGGTCAAGACGGATAGGAAGAGCAGCTTCTACCACGAAGAGGAAGTACACGGTTTCCCAGACGCCCAAGAGGTGATTGCAGAGAAGGAACTACAATCCACCACATGTCAACCACTCCAACACAAACAGTGAAAAACCCACGAAAATCAGTTGAGGAGACCATGGCTGCCTGCACAGGTTTTTCATGCAGAAGGAGGGGCCCTGTCGGGGGGAAAATGCCACAAAGGACATTTATTCACGAAAAAGACAAGTGAGCACAATGATGTTGGGTAGGAAGGGGTGAAGCAGCTACCGTCTGAGCGGACACAGGCTGGGTATGATCAGGGCGACTGGCCCTGTGTAGGAAGCTCACCCCAGGGTCCTGAAGGCAACAAGTGCCAGTGGCCAGTGGTCTGGCTGCACAACTAGAGCCCTTTCCCTGGACCAGTTCCATCCCGGCTCTGTCCCTCAACTCAGGAAGTACGCTGAAAGCAAGGGACTGTCCTTTAAATTTCCACTGACACTGGACAATGTCCTGGCCACCCAGAACCCCACGGGTCACCATCAAACGTGTCTTGGCAGCTCACTCGCTCTGGAGGGCAGCAAGTCTAAGTACACCAGCGGAGAAGGGGCCACGAGGACATGTGAAGCTCATGACAAATGCCATTTACAAGAAGGACGGTCATTGCTACCAAAGAGAACAACCTCAGATGAAATATATGAAAGGAAGATTCCGAGGGATGTTTTTATAAACTCCGTCAAGGCCAACACAATAAAGAAATCCCTGCTACAGAAAACTGTCCAAATGACGTGGTCACAGGACCTATGTCACAGCCTATCTGGAAACTCAAGAATGAGACTCTGATTATGGTAAAAAAAAAAAAAAAAAAAAAAAATACGAAAAAGGTTTGGGGGATGCAGAGATTCAAAATGTGTATCCTAAAGAAGGTCGAGTGCAGAGAAAAACCCAGAGGATGTCGCAGAAGACAGCACAGAGAGGAGATCTGGTGAAAACCCCAGAGGTCGAGGAAAGCTGAATGGAAGTGCCATCGCTGGAAAGCCTGCTGCCACCAGATGTGATCCGGCAGAGTCTCAGCTACTCTCCCACATGGACCATTCCATGACAAGGGCGCTGGGACTAAAGCCAGCCAGCCGTCTATGGAGACTTGAGCCAGGAAGGCCCTCCTGAAAAGTTGCAAAGACATTGCCCGCATCCACCACATACAGCCAGGCCCCGAGACCCAAAATTGCCCCATCCAGCGGGTCCTCCCCACCCCATGCAGGTCTGCACATCAGGACATTTGTGAGACCCACCCTCACTTTCCAGACAGCAGATCCTTACCAAGGAGCTCAGTGAATCTCTTCACCTGCCATGCACACGTCTGTGCGTGAAAATCGAGGGAGCATGCAGCCAGTCCACCCGAGACGCACGTGTGTCACTACCACCTAAGGGTTTTTCAGCAGGAACATCGTGTGTGAGACTTTTGTGCACTTGGACAACCTACCCACACACGGACATAAGGGACAAAAGATCTGATATAAAACGAATAATGTGTTTTCCATAAGTAGTCTTTCAAAAAATGACATTACCTTGTAGCATGCCTGTCTCTGTACCTGCCTGGAGAAAATGCCTCTCAGCCTACTCTCACAGGCCTTTTTTGTAATGCAACAATGTGTTCAGACTCTATTAGGAATATGGCTGTAAAATGCAGGCTAGAAAAGCTTTATAACAATTCATTCACCTCTGTATCTCCTAGGCCATGAGGTAGCAAGCGTACTGATTACATTAAGCAATCATGAAGTAGTCACTCTTCAATGTTAATGCATGATTACGCATGTAACAATGTAATTATACAGGAATCTTTCTAATTCCTCCATTTCTGATGACTAGTTCTGGAGATACACTTAAAAACAGCTTAGTGTGTAACCTAAGCCAACACTGATGCGAGTTCTGGTAGAAAATTTATCCTAGAAACAAAACGGAGAAAAAACTTAGGTATGAATACAGCACAGAGCTGTGAACCTGTTTTCTATGTAACTGTTTCCATAGCTTCCTCGACTCGGAGAATATGGTATATATGACATAAAACATACAAATGTTAATGAAATTTTTGTGTTTCTACTAAGGTTTCTGGACAACAGGAGAGTTTGAACACTTAAGATTTCTGGTGAGGAAGTTATACATGGATTTTCAATTGTGGGCAGGATTTAAAACCGGGAACCAAGTTTTTCTAGGATCAGTTGTAGTCATCCGTGGGGAAAAATGGAGAAAGCACTACCATCGTCAACAGAAAAAAGTAAAATAGAATTTTTTTATTTTAATTTTTTAAATGTTATTCTTTATTTCTTAGAGACAGAGACAAAGAGCAGCAAGGGAGGGGCGGAGTGAGAAGGAGACAAGGAATTCAAAGCAGACTCCAGGCTCTGTGTTGTTAGCACAGAGCCAGACTCGGGGGTTACCTCGCCAACACAAAGTTCATGACCCGACCTGAAGTTGGCTGTTTAACCGACTGAGCCACCCAGGAACAGAATAGGAGTAATTTGGAGGTTCCTTGTACACAAAGCAAACCTGTTTCCCCAAAAGAGTTAGTTACTAAGTTGCTCAGCAAAAGCCAGCACAAAGGGCCAACAGGCAGGACACAGTTTCAGAAGAAAGGCCGTCTTCTCAGAGATCGTGGCGTATGGTACACGGATGGGGCAGGATGTCGGCATCTCTGCACAGCGGGAGGCGCTCCCAACACAGCCAAGCTGCTGAGAGGCGAGTGGGGCAGGTGCAGGGAGGACTGCAGGACTCGGTCCCTCCACGAGTCCACCCAAGTGAAGACAGGGTACAGATCTCCAGGGACCTCACACATGGCCTCTGAGACATGCAAGCTCCATGACAGAGTACCCAGGGACCAGCAGGGAGAGGGAAGAGCAGGAAAGAGGCAAAGCCATCTCCCTGGCTTCTGACCACCGGACCAGGTAGCAAGCTGCTACGTTCACAAGAGGAGGCAGAGATGTTTGCAGATTTGTGGCCCATGTGGAACTCAAAGAGCAGACAACCCACCCAGATGGAGCTTCACTATGAGGCGGTCGGAAAGGTGTCCAAGAGACAGAGGGGGGTGGATGAAGAAGAATTCAGGACAGCCGAACCTCCCAAGAAGAATCTCCTCCCCGATTCTGAGTGACTCAGACTCGTGACAAAATCAGCCATCCTGCAGCAGCACTGTGCACACGTTCCCCCTATTCCACCAAACCACACACTCCCATGCCCTTCTATTGCTCTCCGTATAACCACATACGTCTTTGGGTGAGGTACCTGCAGCACATAGTGTTCAGCACCTAGAACAGTGCCTGCCATGCACTCAATAAACAGGTGAACACTTTAGTGTACGCCTTGTACTCACCCAGGTAACTATTACACACATTGCTTTTCAATATTACGTGGTTCTGTGTAGGGTAGAAAGACACAAACTGTCCTGTGCTTTATGTGATGGGTGATATGAGGCGGTTGTACCTGTTGCCTAAAGCACGAATCTTATAGCTCAACCCACACAATAGGAGCCACACTACCCAATGGCGTCTACCCTGCTTCCAGTCGTGTCACCCCCCAACACACTATCCACACAGTAACAGCACCAGCTTTTAAAAATTTTAACATCATGTCAGTCCTTTCCCCTGAGGACACAATGACCCAAGGCCCTTCTCTGAATACCAAATTCCTTACGGGGAAGTTTCTGCCCAACACCAGCGGCCTGGTGCCTCACTTGACTCCACTTCCCCTTCCATAGCTTAAAACAAAGCCACGTTTCTCCTTGATTCTGGCTTTTGGCCCCAGAGACTGCTTGGAGAATGTTCTGTTAGACTCAGATGCTGATGGACCTCTCCAGAAAAAGCCTTTCCTGAACGGCAGTGCGCAAGTAAGCAATTCCTCCTAACTGCGTCATTCTTTCAGATAAACTCAGATGTGCCTCCACCTTCGACTCCGAGGAACACAGATGCCAGATCCCAACTACCACAATGGTGCAGGGTCATAAAGGGGCTCAACAAGGGTGCCTAGTTGTGTCTGTGCAGATGATGCAGGTGCACCAACCCAGAAACCCTTGTTGTCGGGGTTGCACTGTACAGTTGAGGGGCAATTCATCCCGATTCTGCTTCAGTTTCTGGGTCTCCCGTCCTCTGCCCTTTTGTCCGTACTTCCTCTCTCTCAAAAGTAAATAAATATTACCAAAAAAATTTTTAAAAAGCCAAAACTGATCAAACACTCACAGAATAAGTGTCACCCCATCCACCTCCTCGTCCTGCTTTGCCACATCCAGCCCGTCCCTGCAATGCTTGCCCTGGGCAAGCACATGAAAGGGGAGGAAGGCAGCGGCGGTGGGGTGGGGGGGCCTGAGACACAACATCACCACTCAATGGACGCTGGCTGAGGATGAGCAAACTGACCATTTTAGAACGACGGGTACTAGGCAAGGATTACAGGGTTTCGTTTTCTCCTGCAACAAATGCTGTTGAGCAAAATGTTTACTATGACTTCTCTTTCTTCCCCACCTGTTCTTATACTTGTGAATATTCTGTTAGTCAACCTATCATGAACTGGGAAAGATGATTTCAATCTGAAGCATGTTGGCAGGCATCAAGGAGACACTGAGGTAGTCACAACTGGAAGGAATGAGACCCCAACAAAAGGGAAGCCCGCTGAGCCAACACTAATGTTCAGAGTCCTCTCTCTCTCTCAAGACATGTGAGGATTCTGAATTTCTTCAGGGATTTGAGGCAATATACCAATGAGCAGGAAAGGAAACAAAACAGACAAGCAGAAAATCACTGATAACCAACACTGTACAGCACAGGGAGGTACAGAAAATTACCCCGGCACTCGGCAAACACTGCCTGAGAAGCTGAGCCTTCAATAATCTCATTGTGCTGCGGAGAAAATACCTGGGCTTTTGGACCAAGTCCCAAAGAGGGGTCCTGGAAGACACTCCAGGCCTCGAGATGGACATCCTGGAGGACTACACGGGGGTGGTGAACATTTTGAGCCCCGTTCACACTGAACCTTACAAAGACAGAGGACCGGTGACAAGTCATTCAGGCCTGACTGAGCTCAATAACCATCACACTCAGTGTGTGTGGGATGAAAGGCTGAAGAAAAGCAAGCACACGAAGAGCCTCTATGCTTCTCCATAATGTCCAACACAAAATTTAAAAAAGAAATTAAGAAAAGAAAAAGAATAAATGAAAAGAAATGAAAAAAAGAAACAAAAGAAAGAAAAGAGAAAAGAAAAGGGATGCCTGGGTGGCTCAGTCGGTTAATCATCCCACTTTGGTTCGGGTCATGATTTCACGGTTTTATGATTTGATTCCCGTGTCGAACTCTGTGCTGACATTGAAAAGCATGGAGCCTGCTTTGGATTCTGTGTCTCCCTGTTTGTCTCCATCTCCCATGCTCAAGATTTGTCTCTACCTCTCTCTCAAAATAAATAATATTAAAAAAATCTATTTTAATAAAAAAGAAAAAAAAAACAGGGAAAGGCACGAGCATAGCTCAGGTTACTCGTTTAGGTGACCAAAATTTGGTTTCGACCCAGGTTTGTGAGTGTGAGCCCTGTGTTGGTCTCTCTACTGATAGAATGGAGCCTCTCAAGAGTCTCTACGCTCCCCTCCCATCCTCTACCCCGACGCGTACTCTCACTCTCTTTCTGAAAAATAAATAAACATTTTAAAAAACAAGGTTTTACATCATATAGACGAAAAGAAGAAAGAACAGAAAGAGACCAAAGGGAGACACACCGACTGGAAATACGGGATGCAAAGGTCAACTGTCCAACAAGCCTACTTGACAAATGGGAAATTTTCAGAGAATCAAAACAGATTCTAAACCTAAAAATTATCAGAGCTAAAACTAAGAACTCTAGGCGCCTGAATGGCTCATTTGGTTAAGCATCTGACTTCAGGTCAGGTCGTGATCTCGTGATTCGGGAGTTTGAGCCCCGCGTTGGACTCTGTGCTGAGTGCTCAGAGCCTAGAACTTGCTTCGGTATCTGTGTCTAGCTCTCTGTTCTTCCCTTGCTCAAATTCTGTCTTTCCAACATAAATAAGAGTAAAAAAAAAATTTTAGTAAGATTAAGAACTATGGGGGTTAATATCAGACTAAACACAAGTGAAGAGAGCCACAGTGAACTGGAAGATAAGTATGTAAAAATTTATCTAGACCATACACAGAGAAAAAATCAATAGAGAAACCCAAAAGACACACAAAATATGGTTGAAGGGTCCAATGAGAACCTTCAAAGTAGAGAAAACACAGAATGGGGGTTACCAGATCCCTACAAAGAATCAAAACTTTCCAAAACTCATAAAAGAACCATGACAATGACTCCACAAAGAATGCCTGAGGCAAAAAAAAAAGATCCCACCACTAGGAGAGGGGAACAGAATGTACATACCAGTCTGTGGGCTGGTCAGCGGTGGACTGGGGCAGACATCAGCAGACCCCGCCCACCAACGCAAGTTATTCATGACAGCACAGAAGTGCCCCGTAGTTCCGCACAACTCCAAGGACTATCCAACATGACCAAACGGAAGAGTTCCTCTCAAAGAATCTCAAGGAAATGACAGTTCATGAACTGATCGTAAAGGATTTAAACAATATAACAGAAACTGAAATCAGAGTAATAGTCATAAAACTAATCGCTGGGCTCATAAACAGTATACAAGACACCAGAGAGTCTACTGTTACAGAGATCAAGGGACTAAGGAACATACTGGAGGACCTAAAAAATGTTATAAACGAGCTGAAAAATAAAATGGAGAAAACCACAACTCGGATTGAAGATGCAGAGGAGAGAATAGGAGAACTGGAAGAAAAATTTATGGAAAAAGAGGAAGCAGAGAAAAAAGAGATAAAAAGAATCCAGGGGTATGGGGCGAAAATTAGAGAACTGATGCACTGAAGAGAAATAATCTACACATAAGTGGTATTCCAGAGAAGAGAGAAGGAAAGGTGATGAAGGTGTACTTAAAATAATAGTTGAGAACTTCCCAGATCTGGGGAAGGAAAAAGGCATTGAAATCCAAGAGGCACAGAGAACTCCCTTCAGACGTAACTTGAATCCATCTGCACGACATATAATGAAACTGACAAAATAACAAGGATAAAGAGAATATTCTGAAGGCCGTTGGGGATAAACGTGCCCTAACATATAAAGGGACACCGATAAGACTCGTGATGGATCCCTCTACTGAAACATGGCAGGCCAGAAAAGATTGGCAGGAGATCTTCAACGTGATGAACAGAAAAAAATATCCAGCCAAGAATCCTTTATCCAGGAAATCTCTGATTTAGAATGGGAGAGAGAAAGTTCTTTCCAAACAAAACGGAAGGAATTCATCACCACTAAACCAGTCCTACAAAAGATACTAAGGGGGATCCTGTGAGACAAAGTACCAGAGACATTGCTACAAGCACGAAACTTACAGACATCACAATGACTCTACACTCATATCTTTCTACAACACTGAATGTAAATGGACTAAAAGCGCCAACCAAAAGACATAAGGTATCAGAATGGATAGAAAAACGAGACCCAATTATTTGCTGTTTACAAGAGACTCATTTTAGACATGAGGACACCTTCAGATTGAAAGTGAAGGGATGAAAAACTATCATGCTACTGGAAGTCAAAAGAAAGCTGGAGTAACCATACTTAGGCAAACTGGACTCTAAATTAAAGGCTGTAACTAAAGAAGGAAATTTTATAATAATTACAGGGTCTATCCATCAGGAAGAGCTAACAATTATAAATGTCTATGCGCCGAATACGGGAGCCCCCAAATATATAAAACAATTACAAACATAAGCAACCTTACTGATAGAAAGTAGTAATTGCAAAAGACTTTAATACCCCACTTGCAGAAGTGGATACATCATCTAGACACACGGTCAATAAAGAAAAAAGGGCCATGAATGATACATTGGATCAGATGGATTTGACAGATATATTTAGAACTCTGCATCCCAAAGCAACAGAATATACTTTCTTCTCAAGTGCACATGGAATATTCTCCAAGATAGATCACATTCTTGGTCACAAAAGAGTCCTTCTTAAGTATAAAAGAACTGCGATCACACCATGCATATTTTCAGACCACAATGCTATGAAGCTTGAAATCAACAAAAGGAAATCTGGAAAACCTCCAAAAACATGGAGGTTAAAGAACACCCTACTAAAGAAAGAATGGGTCAACCACGTAGGGAAGTATTTAAAAATATATAAAAACAAATGAAAACGAAAACACAACAATCCAAACACTTTGGGATGCAGAGAAGACACTCCTGAGAGGAAATACATTGCAAACCAGGACTATCTCAAGAATAAAGAAAAATCCCAAATAGAAAATCTAACAGAACACCTAAATAAAATACAGGCAGAACAGCAAAGACAGCGTAAACCCAGCAGAAAAAGAGAAATAAAGGTCCGAGCATAAATAAACAATATAGACAATTAACAATATAGAATTTAAAAAATGTAGAGCATATCACAACACGAGTTGTTTTTTTGAAAAAAAACAAACATTGACAAACCTCTAGCCAGGCTTCCCAAAAAGAAAAGGGAGACGACCCAAGTAGATAAAATTATGAATGAAAATGGAATTATTACAACCAATACTTCAGAAATACAAGCAATTATCAGGGAATCATATGAAAAATTATATGCCAACAAACTGGACAACCCAGAAGAAATGGACAAATTCCTAGACACCCACACACTTTCAAAACTCAGAAAGAAATAGAAAACTTGAACAGACCCGTAACCAGCGAAGAAATTAAATCAGTCATCAAAAATCTCCCAATAAGAGTCCAAGACCAGATGGCTTCCCAGGGGAATTCTACCAAGGGTTGAAAGCAGAGATAATACTTATCCTTCTCAAGCTATTCCACAAAATAGAAAGGGAAAGAAAACTTCCAGACTCATTCTATGAAGCCAGTATTACTTTGACAGAGAACCAGTAAAAAAAGAGAACAGGCCAATAACCCTTATGACTATGGATGCAAAAATTCTCAATAGGATACTAGCAAATCGAATTCAAGAGCATATAAAAAGAATGATTCACCATGATCAAGTGGGATTCATTCCTGGGATGCAGGTCGGGTTCAACATTCACAAATAAAAGTGATACATCACGTTAATGAAAGAAAAGATAAGAACCATATGATCCTATCAATCGATGCAGAAAAAGCATTTGACAAAATTCAGCATCGTTTCTTAATAAAAACCCTCGAGAAATGCGGGATAGAAAGAACATACTTAAAAATCATAAACGCCGTTTATGATAAGCCCACAGTTAACATCATCCTCAATGGGGGGAAAACTGAGAGCTTTTTCCCTGAGATCCGGAACACGACAGGGATGTCCACTCTCACCGCTGTCGTTTAACATAGTGTTGGAAGTCCAAGCAACATCAATCAGACAACAAAAGGAAATCAAAGGCATCAAAATTGACAAAGATGAAGTTAAGCTTTCAATTTTTCCAGATGACATGATATTATACATGGAAATTCCAATAGACTCCACCAAAAGTCTACCAGAATGGTAAATGAATTCAGCAAAGTTGCAGGATACAAAATCTATGTACAGAAAGCAGTTGTATTCCTAAGCAATAATAATGAAGCAACAAAAGACAAAAAAACTGATCCCATTCACAATTGAACGAAGAAGCATAAAATACCTAGGAATCAATCTAACCAAAGATGTAAAAGATCTGTATGCTGAAAACTATAGAAAGCTTATGAAGGAAAGGGAAGAAGATACAAAGAAATGGAAAAACGTTCCGTGCTCATGGGTCGGAAGAATATTTTCAAAATGTCAATACTACCCAAAGCTATCTACACATTCAAAGCAATCCCAATCAAAATTGCACCAGAATTCTTCTCGAAGTTAGAACAAGCAATTCTAAAATTCATATGGAACCAATAAAGCCCCGAATAGCCAAAGTAATTTCGAA
Organism: Panthera onca; assembly: GCF_046562875.1. Taxonomy (NCBI): domain Eukaryota; kingdom Metazoa; phylum Chordata; class Mammalia; order Carnivora; family Felidae; genus Panthera; species Panthera onca. Next base: position 69,216,206 of record NC_138349.1, read on the forward strand.
GAAGTCCAAAGCAGGAGGCATCACAATCGCAGTCTTTAGCCTCTACTACAAAACTATAATCATCAAGACAGCCTAGTGTTGCCAAAAAAGAGACCCATACACCAAAGGAATAGAATTGAAACCCACAAAAATATGGCCAATCCATCTTTAACAAAGGAGGAAGGAATATCCAAGGAAAAAAGACAGTCTGGTTAACAAATGTGGCAGGGCAAACAGGGCAGTAAGATGCAGAAGGTAAGAACTAGACCACTTTCTCAAAACATTCACAAAAAGAAATTCAAAATGGAAAAAAGACCTGAATGTTGGACAGGAAATCATGGCAACCCTAGCGAAGAAAACAGGAAAAGACCATTCTGACTTCAGCTGCAACAATTTCTTACTTGACACATCCCCAAAGGCAAAGGATTTAAAAGCACAAATGAACTATTGGGACCTCATGAAGATAAAAACTTCACAGCAAATAAAAGGCAACCAACGGAATCGGAAAAGATATTTGCAAATGACATATCGGACAAAGGGCTGCTATCCAAAATCTATAAAGAGCTCACCAAATTTCGCTTCGAGAAGCAAATAATCCAGTGTAGAATTTGGCACAAAACATGAATAGACATTTCTCTAACGAAGAAATCCTGATGGCCAGCAGGCACATGAAAAGATGCTTAATGTTGCTCCTCATCAGGGAAATACAAATAAAAACGACACTCGGATATCACCTCCGTCTGTTGGAGTGGCAAAATAAACAATTCAGGAGACTATAGATGCTGGCGAGGATTTGGTGAAACAGGAGCCCTCGTGCACCGTTGGTGGGAATGCAAACTGCTGCAACAACTCTGGAAAACATTGTCAAGTTTCCTCCAAAATTAAAAATAAATCTGAACTATGACACAGCAGTAGCACTGCTAGGAATTTACCCAAGGAATACAGGAGTACTGATGCATAGGGACCCCTGTACCCCAATATTAATAACACCACTCTCAATAGCCAAATTGTGGAAAGAGCCTGAATGTCCAACTGATCAATTGATAAAGAAACTGTGGTTTACATACACAATGGAGTACTACTTTGCAATGAGAATAAAATATGGACCATGGTAGCAATGTGGATGGAACTGGAGAGTGTTAGGGTAAGTGAAAGACAGATACGATATGTGTTCACTCTTATGTGAATCCGGAGAAACTTAAAAGGGACCCATGAAGAAAGCGTAGGATAAAAAAAGAGGTTAGAGTGGGACAGAGCCAAAGCATGAGACTCTTACAAACTGAAAAATAACAGGGTGGATGGGGGGTGGGAGGGAGGGGAGGGTAGGCAATGGGTATTCAGGAGGGCATGTGTTGGGTTGAGCATGGGTGTTGTATGGAACGAAATCTGACAATAAATTTCATATTAAAAGAAAATCAGGATAATATATCATTTCTGGAAAATAGTCCATGTTTTCATTTATTTATTTTTCGTAAGCTCTATACCCAACGTGGGGCTCAAACTTGTGACCCTGAGATCGAGTCCCAAGCTCCACCGATTGAGCCCGACAAGCACCCCTGTCCTTCTCTTATCCAATTCTAATATCTTGAGATTTAAGTCGTTGACTTAACTCTGAAAAGCAGTGAGTCTTACTTGCAGCCAACTGCAAGCAGCACACATCGGAAAAAAAACGAGAGGTGAAAAAAATGGGGATGATGCCTGCCTTTTGAAAAGCATTCCAATCTCAAAGTAATACCGAAAAGAGATCTCACCTTGTTAACGGATTTTGTTTCGGCGATGTTACCGGTTATAATCGAGATACAAAAAGTAACCGCCATGAAAATGACATTCCCATCATGGGACCCAGGAGGAAAGGCGGGCCCCACATTGCAGAGGGCGGCCACCCTCTGGACCCGCTTGGCTTCCACCTCGCGCAGCGTCGTAGCCTTCCTCAGGGTCTGTTGCAGCTTCTGCTCCACCAACTCCAGGGTCTCTTGCAACTGGCGGTTTTGATCTGCAGTCTAGGAAATGAAAACAAAGCATCAAAATGTAGCAAGTTCTCTCTCCTTTTCCATTTTGAATAAAGTGAAACAAATTCTCAATGCAAAGATCTATTGTAAGTTCTGACCGAAGCCAATGTTTTTGGTAAGTGTTTCAGAATAAACATTTCCTTTCTACAAGGAGTCACCCATGGCCTTGGGCCTCATTTCACTGTGCAAAACTTGTCTTGCCAAAGTATTTGCTCTGCTTCAGTATCTTCAGAGAAGTCTTTTAAAAGACAAAATTCCCACAAATTAAAGAAAACCCATCTTCTGGAGGAGCTTTCTCGTTCTTCCTGACAAGTTAACGAGAGAAAGGTCCGGTCTTACATAATTATAGACTCTTGTCTTAGGGCTCACTACATAGGGCATTCTGAGGTGGGCACAACGGCCAGCACAGAGGTTCGGAGAGCATGCCTGATGCCAGAGGAGTTATTTTTGCAAGTGTATGGTTATTCTACAAAAACACTCTCACTCTTGAAAAATAATTCAACCTGGAAAATTTAGACAAGAGATTTTTTTGTTAAAGGACTTTTAGGGACTCCGAGGTGGCTCAGTCAGTTAAGGTTTCACCTTCGGCCTAGGTTATAATCTCATAGCTCATGGGTTCAAGCCCCGCCTCGGGCTCTGTGTTGACAGCTCAGAACCTCGAGTACGTTTTGGATTCTGTGTGTCCCCCCCCTCCTTCTCTGGCCTCCCCTGATCATGCTCTCGCTCGGTCGCTCCCTCTCTCAAAAATAAATAAACATTAAAAATATCTAAAGTCCTTTTAAAAATTATGTATAAGGTGAGGTTCTTGCAAGGTTAACATTTAATCCCACAAAATTCTTCCTTCTGTTTGAGTTTAGCTTTGCGTGTGTATACTCACCGGATATCATGCCTTAAAACCCTCAAATAAATAAAATACTTGCTGTATACATCGTATTTCACGATCTGCCTTTTACAGTCATGATTTGGAACACCTTACGTGCTCTCAAACAGCATTCCTGAATGTCATTTTAATGGCTTCCTAATATTTCACTTTTATTGTCATTTTGTGTCTACTGACACATTTTATAAACACACCAGGCAAACTTTGTTTCCAAGAAGCTGGATGAGGTTTTCCTTTTTACTGCCGGATGACTTGAGACAACCAAGGAAGAGACGTGCGGCTTCCCAAAAGACAGGGTCTTGCATCCTCAAGCCAGACTATGCTTCTGCACCTGATATTCTCCCCGATCTCAAGTACTAACCAAAACGGTCGGCTGCCTACAAATTCCTGGCCCCTCACCGCTCTTTTGGAAAGAGTGCTAACAAGCAAAAGTGTAACGTGCAGTTAACACATAAGAAGGAATCAATGAGGGTAGCAACATAACATGCTTACATAACATCTGAAAGATTCCCATGACGTTGAAGTAACCCCGTTTTTCAACACAAGATTTTAACACCCTGAAAATTTTACACTGAGACTAGGTCCTTAACTTCATTTGTAATTAACAAAAGAGGAATGAAGTTCAATGCAACCAACGATGATGCAGAGAGCGTTTCTTTGCGATCTCGTTTTCAAGTTTATCCTTGAGGTCGTGCAGGCAAGTGGCTTCATGCTGTGCCCTGAGACAGTGCTTCTCAAAGGTAGTGATCCTCTGTTGCATGTCTTCCTTCTGGGCCATGGCCTACAGCAGGTATTTCAGAGGAAAGACAGGGAAAGAATTAGTGTACGACACATTAACATACTCCAGACAGAAAAACAGGGTGAAATCCTAATTTACAAAAGGAAAGGAGCATCCTCGGGGCACCTGGGTGGCTCAGCCGGTGACGCTTTGTGAGTTGGGGCCCCGTGTAAGGCTCAGCGCAGACAATGCGGAAGCTTCTTGGGATTTTGACCACTCAGTTAACCAGGCTTATTCTTTCCGATGTGTTCAAAGACAAACGAATAATATAATCTCCCGGACATAAAATCTCCTCCCTCGTTGCCTCCGGACACAAGTGAGGTTTCCACAGTACAGGGCCTTCCATCTGGAGGCACACACCAGAAGACAACCATCATTTTTCCGGGAAAAGGGTGGATGAAATCTCACCCAATTACCACAAAGTTGAAGCAGTGGTGTTAACAAATGGAAACCAAACTCAACCTTTCATATAATTGGTAGTCATCTGTAGCTTAGCCTGTAACAAAACTGTATCACATGGTATCTGACACTGCAAATGGAACAAGAACATTCTGCCCTGCTTTTCTTGTCCACCACCCGAAAGATTCCTCTTCCAGCCTTCTGTTTACTAGGCAATTTATGTCAGCAGTCTCAAGAGTGAAAGTGATGAGTCTTAAGAAATGATTGAATTCTCCGCATATTGAACTCAGCTGCGGGGTTTCCACCCATCTTGGCCAAACAACTCCACTGAAAGGGTTATATAATTTCTGCAAATACTTTTGTTTTAAATTCTTACATGACCTCACCTACACTAAGGTACTAAACAGACTGCATGTGTACATACACGAGGGTCTGAGACGGTCTTCCTGAGTTGGCATTGCTGGGCTGGGGGTGAGGTGTGCGGGGACTGTCCACAAAGGGCAGCTCACAGTGACAGGAGGAGGCACAGGGAAACCATCCTACCCTTACTAGTTTCTGTGACAATGATCAGATTCCCATCGACGACCACACGTGCAGAAGCGGCCGCACTCCTCCATGACCTTACACCAGGACCAGCGGGCTGCCCCTCGCTCACTCTGACCGCCACGACCAGGAGCACGGAACCCCTGGGAGGAGGGCAGGGCGGCAGAGGCAGCCGTGACGGCCCCTCGGCAGAGCCGCCCTCTCACGGTCGTGCCCCCGTAAGCGAGTTGAGACCAACACGCTGGTTCCTACGTGCCGAGTGTGTTCCCAACACGGACCGAGAGCACGGCATGGGCCAAGCTCAGATGGCCCACACTCCACACCCGATGGCACTCCGCCACCTGCCCCCCAGGCCTCAGCAGGGGAGAGCCCAGGGAGGACAGATTCAACCACGCAGATGGAGAGACGGCCCGCCCAAGCCCCGGAGTAACGTTCCGTTCTGCTGCTACTTCTATCAAACTCCACAAGTTCAAACCCGTGGGAAATGAAGGACACACTGGGCAAAGACCGAACAAAACACCCCACGTTTAACTCGATGACGGCGTGGCCATTTCAAATGCCACCGACTTCACGGACATCTCGCTGCAACTTGGTGTTCTTTTCTTCAGAAATGAAGAGGTCCTTCCCTGAGGTGTCTAGGTTCTCTTCCAGCTTGACCACGAGACTGGAGAGGAGAGCCAGGCGCTCTTTCCTCTAGCTCTTCACCTTTGAAAGCCAGAAAGGGAAACAAGGGACGGGCCCCACCGCTAGTCTTGTTTAAAAAACAAGGGAAAAAAAGAAACCCCTCCAATCAAATCCTGTGATGACATCTGGAGCTGAACTCTGAATGTGGCCTTTATATCTTCAACGAAACTATACCCCTTTGTGCCACAAGTAACTGCTCCTCACTTGGAAACAAAGGGATTGAGTTTGTTCTCAGAAGACTTTCGTTAGTCTTTACTGTAGAGTTACCCTAAGGTCCCCTTCGCCTCATATAACATGAGGGAATACTGGTAAGCTCTTTCTCGCTTGCTTTTTTTCACACAGTTGCTTGTTAACAGCTTTCAATTTTACATTGGAGAGAAAACTTCCCCGGAAAAAAGTACACTATGAAATTTGTACCAGCCAATCGATATGCACAACATTTCCACCAACCGCTGTTTTTTAACCATAGAGGTCTGACAAGAATTCAAAGAAGCTTAAAAGGAAACTCCAGTTACACAAACACGCAATGTGTGCCTGATCACACACATCATGTGCACAAGTCAAGAACCGCTGTGGCTAGTCACACCGTTTCTTCCTCCGTTTTGTGGCTCCTGAACATAGAATTCAGGGCCATGAGCATCTCCGGCTAAGTGGACAGGCCAGCCTGAGACGTCGCCTGTTGCCTCACCACCGTCATCCGGAGAGATCTCTCGTGCCTGGAGACAAGGAACTCCAAATGTTCTAGCAGCAGCTAGCGGGAGAGGCAAAAAGAATCCGTGTTTCAAGAACACTTTCAATTCCGGGCCTTAAGTTCACCAAATGCAAAACCAAGTCTGAATCCTTTAAATTCAATTCCGAGGTAGGGAGCTGCCCAAGCAATTGTGTTAAAATAGCCTTACTTTTCCTCACAGATCAAACAAGGTCTGAGAAAAATGGGTCCCATCCAACTCCACTGGGACATGTGGACCAAGGGAGAGAATGGTGTCCTGTGTGTAAATACACTGGCACGGCGCCTACTGACCCTGGTCTTATTTCTCTCTGCCTTCATTTCTGTGGTTTCCTCTCTCTGTAAGAGCTCCTCCTTGCAGATGGTGAGCTATCAGTGAGTCCTGCAAACTCCTGGGGTTGGAAACGGGATAAAAGTGGAGAAACAGAGGGGGTCGTTAGCCAGAGCGCACCTGGCTTCCGTGGTTCTCCAGAGTCCACTCACCCTACTCCAATCACCCACAACCTTCAAGTAGCACACACACATAAGTCCCTTCCTCACCAATCACAGGAGTTCCAGGGATTTTTGTAGGAACTGAGACTCAATGGGACAGAGATATTTTCAGGTGCCTTGCAGGTCTATGACAGAGGAAATCTGCTGTTGCCCACTCCCAGCCTCTGGCCCCGTCTGGCAAGCATGTTTGTGGAGCGGCAATGGGGAAAGGCACCGGGACTCAAAAGCTGCTGACAGCCTGAATAACTGGCTCAAAGTCAACCATACAGAATGGACTCTTCAAAAATGATAGTACGACTCGACGAAAGGAAGAGTTTAAGACTTATTTCCTTAGTCAAGCAGGAAACTTTCTGGCAGAAGGATTTCTGAGAGATGCCAGGGCCTACAACACCGCGTGGGGTTTTTCTTCCGTCAATACTGTGCGCCCACCCAGGACATGGCATACATGTGGGCTCCAAGGAGGTGTACGCACACTCTCCAGTCAATCGAGCGCAGAGACTGATGCAAGGCTCAATCCGTGAGCCATGACATCATGAACTGAGCTGAAACCAAGAGTCAGACGCTTAACTTCCTGAGCCACCCAGGCGCCCCAGAGGTTTTTTCCGCTATAGGACAAATGGAATAAAGTTTCTCTTAACTGAAATTCCAAATAAAGAGTGGTTGACTTCGGCAATTCTAGAAAATCTGTGTATAAACAGGTGACATTCTTCAAGGTCCTTCATAAATTAACCCTTTACAAATCAATGGGAATTCTGCCACAGAACTGAACACGTTCCTTGAAATCTGACTTGACAAGGTGAACCCACAGAAGCCTTTCTGACCCTTGATGTAGAACTGTGCAAACCCATTTCCATGTGGAGATATTGTTCCAATAAATTCATTGGAAACTTTTCTGGAGATGTGTGACATTTGGAAAGGCTGGCAGATGAGCTGAGCAGCTTCGAAATATCAAAAAATAGTAACTAAAAGGGAGGTCTCAATCCATGAAATATACGCAGATACTAAGCTATTATAGCATTTCATACCCGAAAACATATAAAAAACTAACAAGATAAAACTTACCAAAACTTGTGCATTGAAACAGACAATACCCACAAGATGCCATTTGCAGTCAAGAGAAAGGCAAACAAAAGTGGAAATTCAGGATTAAGTCCTAATCGCATAAAATGAGCTGTAGCAGACGCTGTCCTCTGGGGAAAGTGTGCACCACCTCCTGTTGCTATTGAGGTCACGTCAAGTGTTGCACGAATCTGCTAATCAGCTCTTGGTAAGCCCTTCACTTCTCCAGTAAATCAAGCACCACAGGAAACGTGATATCTCATGGTTCCTGGGTAATTGTCACCGTGTTAAGCGTAATACCATGAACCATGGATTACACCCTGGGACCCGTCTGATGTGTCCGTAAGGATGCTGGACGTGCTCCCGAGATGCAGAGAAGAGTCATGTTATGACAAGAAAAGGCTGAATGGCCTGACATGTACTGAGGCCCACAGCTGCAGCTGCCAGCCGGCCAGCGTGAAAGAAAGGGAAATTCTCGAAGCTCTCGCTGCGGCTATCCCAGCACCTGAAAAACCTGGGGCTTTTTGTGAGACATCTTTTTGTCTCATGTTGAAGATGTGGCATCTCTATGGGGGTACTAATGTTATGAGACGGGCACACGTGCAATCTCGACTCAAACGGAAAGACAAGTCCTGACATCACAAGTTAAGGCAGAAGGAAGGGAATGACCAAAAACTGGAATATTTCAATGCAGGCACAGGATAGCTTGGTGATTTTAGAAAGGGGTTTGGCTTTTAGAATGGTCAAGACGGATAGGAAGAGCAGCTTCTACCACGAAGAGGAAGTACACGGTTTCCCAGACGCCCAAGAGGTGATTGCAGAGAAGGAACTACAATCCACCACATGTCAACCACTCCAACACAAACAGTGAAAAACCCACGAAAATCAGTTGAGGAGACCATGGCTGCCTGCACAGGTTTTTCATGCAGAAGGAGGGGCCCTGTCGGGGGGAAAATGCCACAAAGGACATTTATTCACGAAAAAGACAAGTGAGCACAATGATGTTGGGTAGGAAGGGGTGAAGCAGCTACCGTCTGAGCGGACACAGGCTGGGTATGATCAGGGCGACTGGCCCTGTGTAGGAAGCTCACCCCAGGGTCCTGAAGGCAACAAGTGCCAGTGGCCAGTGGTCTGGCTGCACAACTAGAGCCCTTTCCCTGGACCAGTTCCATCCCGGCTCTGTCCCTCAACTCAGGAAGTACGCTGAAAGCAAGGGACTGTCCTTTAAATTTCCACTGACACTGGACAATGTCCTGGCCACCCAGAACCCCACGGGTCACCATCAAACGTGTCTTGGCAGCTCACTCGCTCTGGAGGGCAGCAAGTCTAAGTACACCAGCGGAGAAGGGGCCACGAGGACATGTGAAGCTCATGACAAATGCCATTTACAAGAAGGACGGTCATTGCTACCAAAGAGAACAACCTCAGATGAAATATATGAAAGGAAGATTCCGAGGGATGTTTTTATAAACTCCGTCAAGGCCAACACAATAAAGAAATCCCTGCTACAGAAAACTGTCCAAATGACGTGGTCACAGGACCTATGTCACAGCCTATCTGGAAACTCAAGAATGAGACTCTGATTATGGTAAAAAAAAAAAAAAAAAAAAAAAATACGAAAAAGGTTTGGGGGATGCAGAGATTCAAAATGTGTATCCTAAAGAAGGTCGAGTGCAGAGAAAAACCCAGAGGATGTCGCAGAAGACAGCACAGAGAGGAGATCTGGTGAAAACCCCAGAGGTCGAGGAAAGCTGAATGGAAGTGCCATCGCTGGAAAGCCTGCTGCCACCAGATGTGATCCGGCAGAGTCTCAGCTACTCTCCCACATGGACCATTCCATGACAAGGGCGCTGGGACTAAAGCCAGCCAGCCGTCTATGGAGACTTGAGCCAGGAAGGCCCTCCTGAAAAGTTGCAAAGACATTGCCCGCATCCACCACATACAGCCAGGCCCCGAGACCCAAAATTGCCCCATCCAGCGGGTCCTCCCCACCCCATGCAGGTCTGCACATCAGGACATTTGTGAGACCCACCCTCACTTTCCAGACAGCAGATCCTTACCAAGGAGCTCAGTGAATCTCTTCACCTGCCATGCACACGTCTGTGCGTGAAAATCGAGGGAGCATGCAGCCAGTCCACCCGAGACGCACGTGTGTCACTACCACCTAAGGGTTTTTCAGCAGGAACATCGTGTGTGAGACTTTTGTGCACTTGGACAACCTACCCACACACGGACATAAGGGACAAAAGATCTGATATAAAACGAATAATGTGTTTTCCATAAGTAGTCTTTCAAAAAATGACATTACCTTGTAGCATGCCTGTCTCTGTACCTGCCTGGAGAAAATGCCTCTCAGCCTACTCTCACAGGCCTTTTTTGTAATGCAACAATGTGTTCAGACTCTATTAGGAATATGGCTGTAAAATGCAGGCTAGAAAAGCTTTATAACAATTCATTCACCTCTGTATCTCCTAGGCCATGAGGTAGCAAGCGTACTGATTACATTAAGCAATCATGAAGTAGTCACTCTTCAATGTTAATGCATGATTACGCATGTAACAATGTAATTATACAGGAATCTTTCTAATTCCTCCATTTCTGATGACTAGTTCTGGAGATACACTTAAAAACAGCTTAGTGTGTAACCTAAGCCAACACTGATGCGAGTTCTGGTAGAAAATTTATCCTAGAAACAAAACGGAGAAAAAACTTAGGTATGAATACAGCACAGAGCTGTGAACCTGTTTTCTATGTAACTGTTTCCATAGCTTCCTCGACTCGGAGAATATGGTATATATGACATAAAACATACAAATGTTAATGAAATTTTTGTGTTTCTACTAAGGTTTCTGGACAACAGGAGAGTTTGAACACTTAAGATTTCTGGTGAGGAAGTTATACATGGATTTTCAATTGTGGGCAGGATTTAAAACCGGGAACCAAGTTTTTCTAGGATCAGTTGTAGTCATCCGTGGGGAAAAATGGAGAAAGCACTACCATCGTCAACAGAAAAAAGTAAAATAGAATTTTTTTATTTTAATTTTTTAAATGTTATTCTTTATTTCTTAGAGACAGAGACAAAGAGCAGCAAGGGAGGGGCGGAGTGAGAAGGAGACAAGGAATTCAAAGCAGACTCCAGGCTCTGTGTTGTTAGCACAGAGCCAGACTCGGGGGTTACCTCGCCAACACAAAGTTCATGACCCGACCTGAAGTTGGCTGTTTAACCGACTGAGCCACCCAGGAACAGAATAGGAGTAATTTGGAGGTTCCTTGTACACAAAGCAAACCTGTTTCCCCAAAAGAGTTAGTTACTAAGTTGCTCAGCAAAAGCCAGCACAAAGGGCCAACAGGCAGGACACAGTTTCAGAAGAAAGGCCGTCTTCTCAGAGATCGTGGCGTATGGTACACGGATGGGGCAGGATGTCGGCATCTCTGCACAGCGGGAGGCGCTCCCAACACAGCCAAGCTGCTGAGAGGCGAGTGGGGCAGGTGCAGGGAGGACTGCAGGACTCGGTCCCTCCACGAGTCCACCCAAGTGAAGACAGGGTACAGATCTCCAGGGACCTCACACATGGCCTCTGAGACATGCAAGCTCCATGACAGAGTACCCAGGGACCAGCAGGGAGAGGGAAGAGCAGGAAAGAGGCAAAGCCATCTCCCTGGCTTCTGACCACCGGACCAGGTAGCAAGCTGCTACGTTCACAAGAGGAGGCAGAGATGTTTGCAGATTTGTGGCCCATGTGGAACTCAAAGAGCAGACAACCCACCCAGATGGAGCTTCACTATGAGGCGGTCGGAAAGGTGTCCAAGAGACAGAGGGGGGTGGATGAAGAAGAATTCAGGACAGCCGAACCTCCCAAGAAGAATCTCCTCCCCGATTCTGAGTGACTCAGACTCGTGACAAAATCAGCCATCCTGCAGCAGCACTGTGCACACGTTCCCCCTATTCCACCAAACCACACACTCCCATGCCCTTCTATTGCTCTCCGTATAACCACATACGTCTTTGGGTGAGGTACCTGCAGCACATAGTGTTCAGCACCTAGAACAGTACCTGCCATGCACTCAATAAACAGGTGAACACTTTAGTGTACGCCTTGTACTCACCCAGGTAACTATTACACACATTGCTTTTCAATATTACGTGGTTCTGTGTAGGGTAGAAAGACACAAACTGTCCTGTGCTTTATGTGATGGGTGATATGAGGCGGTTGTACCTGTTGCCTAAAGCACGAATCTTATAGCTCAACCCACACAATAGGAGCCACACTACCCAATGGCGTCTACCCTGCTTCCAGTCGTGTCACCCCCCAACACACTATCCACACAGTAACAGCACCAGCTTTTAAAAATTTTAACATCATGTCAGTCCTTTCCCCTGAGGACACAATGACCCAAGGCCCTTCTCTGAATACCAAATTCCTTACGGGGAAGTTTCTGCCCAACACCAGCGGCCTGGTGCCTCACTTGACTCCACTTCCCCTTCCATAGCTTAAAACAAAGCCACGTTTCTCCTTGATTCTGGCTTTTGGCCCCAGAGACTGCTTGGAGAATGTTCTGTTAGACTCAGATGCTGATGGACCTCTCCAGAAAAAGCCTTTCCTGAACGGCAGTGCGCAAGTAAGCAATTCCTCCTAACTGCGTCATTCTTTCAGATAAACTCAGATGTGCCTCCACCTTCGACTCCGAGGAACACAGATGCCAGATCCCAACTACCACAATGGTGCAGGGTCATAAAGGGGCTCAACAAGGGTGCCTAGTTGTGTCTGTGCAGATGATGCAGGTGCACCAACCCAGAAACCCTTGTTGTCGGGGTTGCACTGTGCAGTTGAGGGGCAATTCATCCCGATTCTGCTTCAGTTTCTGGGTCTCCCGTCCTCTGCCCTTTTGTCCGTACTTCCTCTCTCTCAAAAGTAAATAAATATTACCAAAAAAATTTTTAAAAAGCCAAAACTGATCAAACACTCACAGAATAAGTGTCACCCCATCCACCTCCTCGTCCTGCTTTGCCACATCCAGCCCGTCCCTGCAATGCTTGCCCTGGGCAAGCACATGAAAGGGGAGGAAGGCAGCGGCGGTGGGGTGGGGGGGCCTGAGACACAACATCACCACTCAATGGACGCTGGCTGAGGATGAGCAAACTGACCATTTTAGAACGACGGGTACTAGGCAAGGATTACAGGGTTTCGTTTTCTCCTGCAACAAATGCTGTTGAGCAAAATGTTTACTATGACTTCTCTTTCTTCCCCACCTGTTCTTATACTTGTGAATATTCTGTTAGTCAACCTATCATGAACTGGGAAAGATGATTTCAATCTGAAGCATGTTGGCAGGCATCAAGGAGACACTGAGGTAGTCACAACTGGAAGGAATGAGACCCCAACAAAAGGGAAGCCCGCTGAGCCAACACTAATGTTCAGAGTCCTCTCTCTCTCTCAAGACATGTGAGGATTCTGAATTTCTTCAGGGATTTGAGGCAATATACCAATGAGCAGGAAAGGAAACAAAACAGACAAGCAGAAAATCACTGATAACCAACACTGTACAGCACAGGGAGGTACAGAAAATTACCCCGGCACTCGGCAAACACTGCCTGAGAAGCTGAGCCTTCAATAATCTCATTGTGCTGCGGAGAAAATACCTGGGCTTTTGGACCAAGTCCCAAAGAGGGGTCCTGGAAGACACTCCAGGCCTCGAGATGGACATCCTGGAGGACTACACGGGGGTGGTGAACATTTTGAGCCCCGTTCACACTGAACCTTACAAAGACAGAGGACCGGTGACAAGTCATTCAGGCCTGACTGAGCTCAATAACCATCACACTCAGTGTGTGTGGGATGAAAGGCTGAAGAAAAGCAAGCACACGAAGAGCCTCTATGCTTCTCCATAATGTCCAACACAAAATTTAAAAAAGAAATTAAGAAAAGAAAAAGAATAAATGAAAAGAAATGAAAAAAAGAAACAAAAGAAAGAAAAGAGAAAAGAAAAGGGATGCCTGGGTGGCTCAGTCGGTTAATCATCCCACTTTGGTTCGGGTCATGATTTCACGGTTTTATGATTTGATTCCCGTGTCGAACTCTGTGCTGACATTGAAAAGCATGGAGCCTGCTTTGGATTCTGTGTCTCCCTGTTTGTCTCCATCTCCCATGCTCAAGATTTGTCTCTACCTCTCTCTCAAAATAAATAATATTAAAAAAATCTATTTTAATAAAAAAGAAAAAAAAAAACAGGGAAAGGCACGAGCATAGCTCAGGTTACTCGTTTAGGTGACCAAAATTTGGTTTCGACCCAGGTTTGTGAGTGTGAGCCCTGTGTTGGTCTCTCTACTGATAGAATGGAGCCTCTCAAGAGTCTCTACGCTCCCCTCCCATCCTCTACCCCGACGCGTACTCTCACTCTCTTTCTGAAAAATAAATAAACATTTTAAAAAACAAGGTTTTACATCATATAGACGAAAAGAAGAAAGAACAGAAAGAGACCAAAGGGAGACACACCGACTGGAAATACGGGATGCAAAGGTCAACTGTCCAACAAGCCTACTTGACAAATGGGAAATTTTCAGAGAATCAAAACAGATTCTAAACCTAAAAATTATCAGAGCTAAAACTAAGAACTCTAGGCGCCTGAATGGCTCATTTGGTTAAGCATCTGACTTCAGGTCAGGTCGTGATCTCGTGATTCGGGAGTTTGAGCCCCGCGTTGGACTCTGTGCTGAGTGCTCAGAGCCTAGAACTTGCTTCGGTATCTGTGTCTAGCTCTCTGTTCTTCCCTTGCTCAAATTCTGTCTTTCCAACATAAATAAGAGTAAAAAAAAAATTTTAGTAAGATTAAGAACTATGGGGGTTAATATCAGACTAAACACAAGTGAAGAGAGCCACAGTGAACTGGAAGATAAGTATGTAAAAATTTATCTAGACCATACACAGAGAAAAAATCAATAGAGAAACCCAAAAGACACACAAAATATGGTTGAAGGGTCCAATGAGAACCTTCAAAGTAGAGAAAACACAGAATGGGGGTTACCAGATCCCTACAAAGAATCAAAACTTTCCAAAACTCATAAAAGAACCATGACAATGACTCCACAAAGAATGCCTGAGGCAAAAAAAAAAGATCCCACCACTAGGAGAGGGGAACAGAATGTACATACCAGTCTGTGGGCTGGTCAGCGGTGGACTGGGGCAGACATCAGCAGACCCCGCCCACCAACGCAAGTTATTCATGACAGCACAGAAGTGCCCCGTAGTTCCGCACAACTCCAAGGACTATCCAACATGACCAAACGGAAGAGTTCCTCTCAAAGAATCTCAAGGAAATGACAGTTCATGAACTGATCGTAAAGGATTTAAACAATATAACAGAAACTGAAATCAGAGTAATAGTCATAAAACTAATCGCTGGGCTCATAAACAGTATACAAGACACCAGAGAGTCTACTGTTACAGAGATCAAGGGACTAAGGAACATACTGGAGGACCTAAAAAATGTTATAAACGAGCTGAAAAATAAAATGGAGAAAACCACAACTCGGATTGAAGATGCAGAGGAGAGAATAGGAGAACTGGAAGAAAAATTTATGGAAAAAGAGGAAGCAGAGAAAAAAGAGATAAAAAGAATCCAGGGGTATGGGGCGAAAATTAGAGAACTGATGCACTGAAGAGAAATAATCTACACATAAGTGGTATTCCAGAGAAGAGAGAAGGAAAGGTGATGAAGGTGTACTTAAAATAATAGTTGAGAACTTCCCAGATCTGGGGAAGGAAAAAGGCATTGAAATCCAAGAGGCACAGAGAACTCCCTTCAGACGTAACTTGAATCCATCTGCACGACATATAATGAAACTGACAAAATAACAAGGATAAAGAGAATATTCTGAAGGCCGTTGGGGATAAACGTGCCCTAACATATAAAGGGACACCGATAAGACTCGTGATGGATCCCTCTACTGAAACATGGCAGGCCAGAAAAGATTGGCAGGAGATCTTCAACGTGATGAACAGAAAAAAATATCCAGCCAAGAATCCTTTATCCAGGAAATCTCTGATTTAGAATGGGAGAGAGAAAGTTCTTTCCAAACAAAACGGAAGGAATTCATCACCACTAAACCAGTCCTACAAAAGATACTAAGGGGGATCCTGTGAGACAAAGTACCAGAGACATTGCTACAAGCACGAAACTTACAGACATCACAATGACTCTACACTCATATCTTTCTACAACACTGAATGTAAATGGACTAAAAGCGCCAACCAAAAGACATAAGGTATCAGAATGGATAGAAAAACGAGACCCAATTATTTGCTGTTTACAAGAGACTCATTTTAGACATGAGGACACCTTCAGATTGAAAGTGAAGGGATGAAAAACTATCATGCTACTGGAAGTCAAAAGAAAGCTGGAGTAACCATACTTAGGCAAACTGGACTCTAAATTAAAGGCTGTAACTAAAGAAGGAAATTTTATAATAATTACAGGGTCTATCCATCAGGAAGAGCTAACAATTATAAATGTCTATGCGCCGAATACGGGAGCCCCCAAATATATAAAACAATTACAAACATAAGCAACCTTACTGATAGAAAGTAGTAATTGCAAAAGACTTTAATACCCCACTTGCAGAAGTGGATACATCATCTAGACACACGGTCAATAAAGAAAAAAGGGCCATGAATGATACATTGGATCAGATGGATTTGACAGATATATTTAGAACTCTGCATCCCAAAGCAACAGAATATACTTTCTTCTCAAGTGCACATGGAATATTCTCCAAGATAGATCACATTCTTGGTCACAAAAGAGTCCTTCTTAAGTATAAAAGAACTGCGATCACACCATGCATATTTTCAGACCACAATGCTATGAAGCTTGAAATCAACAAAAGGAAATCTGGAAAACCTCCAAAAACATGGAGGTTAAAGAACACCCTACTAAAGAAAGAATGGGTCAACCACGTAGGGAAGTATTTAAAAATATATAAAAACAAATGAAAACGAAAACACAACAATCCAAACACTTTGGGATGCAGAGAAGACACTCCTGAGAGGAAATACATTGCAAACCAGGACTATCTCAAGAATAAAGAAAAATCCCAAATAGAAAATCTAACAGAACACCTAAATAAAATACAGGCAGAACAGCAAAGACAGCGTAAACCCAGCAGAAAAAGAGAAATAAAGGTCCGAGCATAAATAAACAATATAGACAATTAACAATATAGAATTTAAAAAATGTAGAGCATATCACAACACGAGTTGTTTTTTTGAAAAAAAACAAACATTGACAAACCTCTAGCCAGGCTTCCCAAAAAGAAAAGGGAGACGACCCAAGTAGATAAAATTATGAATGAAAATGGAATTATTACAACCAATACTTCAGAAATACAAGCAATTATCAGGGAATCATATGAAAAATTATATGCCAACAAACTGGACAACCCAGAAGAAATGGACAAATTCCTAGACACCCACACACTTTCAAAACTCAGAAAGAAATAGAAAACTTGAACAGACCCGTAACCAGCGAAGAAATTAAATCAGTCATCAAAAATCTCCCAATAAGAGTCCAAGACCAGATGGCTTCCCAGGGGAATTCTACCAAGGGTTGAAAGCAGAGATAATACTTATCCTTCTCAAGCTATTCCACAAAATAGAAAGGGAAAGAAAACTTCCAGACTCATTCTATGAAGCCAGTATTACTTTGACAGAGAACCAGTAAAAAAAGAGAACAGGCCAATAACCCTTATGACTATGGATGCAAAAATTCTCAATAGGATACTAGCAAATCGAATTCAAGAGCATATAAAAAGAATGATTCACCATGATCAAGTGGGATTCATTCCTGGGATGCAGGTCGGGTTCAACATTCACAAATAAAAGTGATACATCACGTTAATGAAAGAAAAGATAAGAACCATATGATCCTATCAATCGATGCAGAAAAAGCATTTGACAAAATTCAGCATCGTTTCTTAATAAAAACCCTCGAGAAATGCGGGATAGAAAGAACATACTTAAAAATCATAAACGCCGTTTATGATAAGCCCACAGTTAACATCATCCTCAATGGGGGGAAAACTGAGAGCTTTTTCCCTGAGATCCGGAACACGACAGGGATGTCCACTCTCACCGCTGTCGTTTAACATAGTGTTGGAAGTCCAAGCAACATCAATCAGACAACAAAAGGAAATCAAAGGCATCAAAATTGACAAAGATGAAGTTAAGCTTTCAATTTTTCCAGATGACATGATATTATACATGGAAATTCCAATAGACTCCACCAAAAGTCTACCAGAATGGTAAATGAATTCAGCAAAGTTGCAGGATACAAAATCTATGTACAGAAAGCAGTTGTATTCCTAAGCAATAATAATGAAGCAACAAAAGACAAAAAAACTGATCCCATTCACAATTGAACGAAGAAGCATAAAATACCTAGGAATCAATCTAACCAAAGATGTAAAAGATCTGTATGCTGAAAACTATAGAAAGCTTATGAAGGAAAGGGAAGAAGATACAAAGAAATGGAAAAACGTTCCGTGCTCATGGGTCGGAAGAATATTTTCAAAATGTCAATACTACCCAAAGCTATCTACACATTCAAAGCAATCCCAATCAAAATTGCACCAGAATTCTTCTCGAAGTTAGAACAAGCAATTCTAAAATTCATATGGAACCAATAAAGCCCCGAATAGCCAAAGTAATTTCGAAGAAGTCCAAAGCAGGAGGCATCACAATCGCAGTCTTTAGCCTCTACTACAAAACTATAATCATCAAGACAGCCTAGTGTTGCCAAAAAAGAGACCCATACACCAAAGGAATAGAATTGAAACCCACAAAAATATGGCCAATCCATCTTTAACAAAGGAGGAAGGAATATCCAAGGAAAAAAGACAGTCTGGTTAACAAATGTGGCAGGGCAAACAGGGCAGTAAGATGCAGAAGGTAAGAACTAGACCACTTTCTCAAAACATTCACAAAAAGAAATTCAAAATGGAAAAAAGACCTGAATGTTGGACAGGAAATCATGGCAACCCTAGCGAAGAAAACAGGAAAAGACCATTCTGACTTCAGCTGCAACAATTTCTTACTTGACACATCCCCAAAGGCAAAGGATTTAAAAGCACAAATGAACTATTGGGACCTCATGAAGATAAAAACTTCACAGCAAATAAAAGGCAACCAACGGAATCGGAAAAGATATTTGCAAATGACATATCGGACAAAGGGCTGCTATCCAAAATCTATAAAGAGCTCACCAAATTTCGCTTCGAGAAGCAAATAATCCAGTGTAGAATTTGGCACAAAACATGAATAGACATTTCTCTAACGAAGAAATCCTGATGGCCAGCAGGCACATGAAAAGATGCTTAATGTTGCTCCTCATCAGGGAAATACAAATAAAAACGACACTCGGATATCACCTCCGTCTGTTGGAGTGGCAAAATAAACAATTCAGGAGACTATAGATGCTGGCGAGGATTTGGTGAAACAGGAGCCCTCGTGCACCGTTGGTGGGAATGCAAACTGCTGCAACAACTCTGGAAAACATTGTCAAGTTTCCTCCAAAATTAAAAATAAATCTGAACTATGACACAGCAGTAGCACTGCTAGGAATTTACCCAAGGAATACAGGAGTACTGATGCATAGGGACCCCTGTACCCCAATATTAATAACACCACTCTCAATAGCCAAATTGTGGAAAGAGCCTGAATGTCCAACTGATCAATTGATAAAGAAACTGTGGTTTACATACACAATGGAGTACTACTTTGCAATGAGAATAAAATATGGACCATGGTAGCAATGTGGATGGAACTGGAGAGTGTTAGGGTAAGTGAAAGACAGATACGATATGTGTTCACTCTTATGTGAATCCGGAGAAACTTAAAAGGGACCCATGAAGAAAGCGTAGGATAAAAAAAGAGGTTAGAGTGGGACAGAGCCAAAGCATGAGACTCTTACAAACTGAAAAATAACAGGGTGGATGGGGGGTGGGAGGGAGGGGAGGGTAGGCAATGGGTATTCAGGAGGGCATGTGTTGGGTTGAGCATGGGTGTTGTATGGAACGAAATCTGACAATAAATTTCATATTAAAAGAAAATCAGGATAATATATCATTTCTGGAAAATAGTCCATGTTTTCATTTATTTATTTTTCGTAAGCTCTATACCCAACGTGGGGCTCAAACTTGTGACCCTGAGATCGAGTCCCAAGCTCCACCGATTGAGCCCGACAAGCACCCCTGTCCTTCTCTTATCCAATTCTAATATCTTGAGATTTAAGTCGTTGACTTCACTCTGAAAAGCAGTGAGTCTTACTTGCAGCCAACTGCAAGCAGCACACATCGGAAAAAAAACGAGAGGTGAAAAAAATGGGGATGATGCCTGCCTTTTGAAAAGCATTCCAATCTCAAAGTAATACCGAAAAGAGATCTCACCTTGTTAACGGATTTTGTTTCGGCGATGTTACCGGTTATAATCGAGATACAAAAAGTAACCGCCATGAAAATGACATTCCCATCATGGGACCCAGGAGGAAAGGCGGGCCCCACATTGCAGAGGGCGGCCACCCTCTGGACCCGCTTGGCTTCCACCTCGCGCAGCGTCGTAGCCTTCCTCAGGGTCTGTTGCAGCTTCTGCTCCACCAACTCCAGGGTCTCTTGCAACTGGCGGTTTTGATCTGCAGTCTAGGAAATGAAAACAAAGCATCAAAATGTAGCAAGTTCTCTCTCCTTTTCCATTTTGAATAAAGTGAAACAAATTCTCAATGCAAAGATCTATTGTAAGTTCTGACCGAAGCCAATGTTTTTGGTAAGTGTTTCAGAATAAACATTTCCTTTCTACAAGGAGTCACCCATGGCCTTGGGCCTCATTTCACTGTGCAAAACTTGTCTTGCCAAAGTATTTGCTCTGCTTCAGTATCTTCAGAGAAGTCTTTTAAAAGACAAAATTCCCACAAATTAAAGAAAACCCATCTTCTGGAGGAGCTTTCTCGTTCTTCCTGACAAGTTAACGAGAGAAAGGTCCGGTCTTACATAATTATAGACTCTTGTCTTAGGGCTCACTACATAGGGCATTCTGAGGTGGGCACAACGGCCAGCACAGAGGTTCGGAGAGCATGCCTGATGCCAGAGGAGTTATTTTTGCAAGTGTATGGTTATTCTACAAAAACACTCTCACTCTTGAAAAATAATTCAACCTGGAAAATTTAGACAAGAGATTTTTTTGTTAAAGGACTTTTAGGGACTCCGAGGTGGCTCAGTCAGTTAAGGTTTCACCTTCGGCCTAGGTTATAATCTCATAGCTCATGGGTTCAAGCCCCGCCTCGGGCTCTGTGTTGACAGCTCAGAACCTCGAGTACGTTTTGGATTCTGTGTGTCCCTCCCTCCTTCTCTGGCCTCCCCTGATCATGCTCTCGCTCGGTCGCTCCCTCTCTCAAAAATAAATAAACATTAAAAATATCTAAAGTCCTTTTAAAAATTATGTATAAGGTGAGGTTCTTGCAAGGTTAACATTTAATCCCACAAAATTCTTCCTTCTGTTTGAGTTTAGCTTTGCGTGTGTATACTCACCGGATATCATGCCTTAAAACCCTCAAATAAATAAAATACTTGCTGTATACATCGTATTTCACGATCTGCCTTTTACAGTCATGATTTGGAACACCTTACGTGCTCTCAAACAGCATTCCTGAATGTCATTTTAATGGCTTCCTAATATTTCACTTTTATTGTCATTTTGTGTCTACTGACACATTTTATAAACACACCAGGCAAACTTTGTTTCCAAGAAGCTGGATGAGGTTTTCCTTTTTACTGCCGGATGACTTGAGACAACCAAGGAAGAGACGTGCGGCTTCCCAAAAGACAGGGTCTTGCATCCTCAAGCCAGACTATGCTTCTGCACCTGATATTCTCCCCGATCTCAAGTACTAACCAAAACGGTCGGCTGCCTACAAATTCCTGGCCCCTCACCGCTCTTTTGGAAAGAGTGCTAACAAGCAAAAGTGTAACGTGCAGTTAACACATAAGAAGGAATCAATGAGGGTAGCAACATAACATGCTTACATAACATCTGAAAGATTCCCATGACGTTGAAGTAACCCCGTTTTTCAACACAAGATTTTAACACCCTGAAAATTTTACACTGAGACTAGGTCCTTAACTTCATTTGTAATTAACAAAAGAGGAATGAAGTTCAATGCAACCAACGATGATGCAGAGAGCGTTTCTTTGCGATCTCGTTTTCAAGTTTATCCTTGAGGTCGTGCAGGCAAGTGGCTTCATGCTGTGCCCTGAGACAGTGCTTCTCAAAGGTAGTGATCCTCTGTTGCATGTCTTCCTTCTGGGCCATGGCCTACAGCAGGTATTTCAGAGGAAAGACAGGGAAAGAATTAGTGTACGACACATTAACATACTCCAGACAGAAAAACAGGGTGAAATCCTAATTTACAAAAGGAAAGGAGCATCCTCGGGGCACCTGGGTGGCTCAGCCGGTGACGCTTTGTGAGTTGGGGCCCCGTGTAAGGCTCAGCGCAGACAATGCGGAAGCTTCTTGGGATTTTGACCACTCAGTTAACCAGGCTTATTCTTTCCGATGTGTTCAAAGACAAACGAATAATATAATCTCCCGGACATAAAATCTCCTCCCTCGTTGCCTCCGGACACAAGTGAGGTTTCCACAGTACAGGGCCTTCCATCTGGAGGCACACACCAGAAGACAACCATCATTTTTCCGGGAAAAGGGTGGATGAAATCTCACCCAATTACCACAAAGTTGAAGCAGTGGTGTTAACAAATGGAAACCAAACTCAACCTTTCATATAATTGGTAGTCATCTGTAGCTTAGCCTGTAACAAAACTGTATCACATGGTATCTGACACTGCAAATGGAACAAGAACATTCTGCCCTGCTTTTCTTGTCCACCACCCGAAAGATTCCTCTTCCAGCCTTCTGTTTACTAGGCAATTTATGTCAGCAGTCTCAAGAGTGAAAGTGATGAGTCTTAAGAAATGATTGAATTCTCCGCATATTGAACTCAGCTGCGGGGTTTCCACCCATCTTGGCCAAACAACTCCACTGAAAGGGTTATATAATTTCTGCAAATACTTTTGTTTTAAATTCTTACATGACCTCACCTACACTAAGGTACTAAACAGACTGCATGTGTACATACACGAGGGTCTGAGACGGTCTTCCTGAGTTGGCATTGCTGGGCTGGGGGTGAGGTGTGCGGGGACTGTCCACAAAGGGCAGCTCACAGTGACAGGAGGAGGCACAGGGAAACCATCCTACCCTTACTAGTTTCTGTGACAATGATCAGATTCCCATCGACGACCACACGTGCAGAAGCGGCCGCACTCCTCCATGACCTTACACCAGGACCAGCGGGCTGCCCCTCGCTCACTCTGACCGCCACGACCAGGAGCACGGAACCCCTGGGAGGAGGGCAGGGCGGCAGAGGCAGCCGTGACGGCCCCTCGGCAGAGCCGCCCTCTCACGGTCGTGCCCCCGTAAGCGAGTTGAGACCAACACGCTGGTTCCTACGTGCCGAGTGTGTTCCCAACACGGACCGAGAGCACGGCATGGGCCAAGCTCAGATGGCCCACACTCCACACCCGATGGCACTCCGCCACCTGCCCCCCAGGCCTCAGCAGGGGAGAGCCCAGGGAGGACAGATTCAACCACGCAGATGGAGAGACGGCCCGCCCAAGCCCCGGAGTAACGTTCCGTTCTGCTGCTACTTCTATCAAACTCCACAAGTTCAAACCCGTGGGAAATGAAGGACACACTGGGCAAAGACCGAACAAAACACCCCACGTTTAACTCGATGACGGCGTGGCCATTTCAAATGCCACCGACTTCACGGACATCTCGCTGCAACTTGGTGTTCTTTTCTTCAGAAATGAAGAGGTCCTTCCCTGAGGTGTCTAGGTTCTCTTCCAGCTTGACCACGAGACTGGAGAGGAGAGCCAGGCGCTCTTTCCTCTAGCTCTTCACCTTTGAAAGCCAGAAAGGGAAACAAGGGACGGGCCCCACCGCTAGTCTTGTTTAAAAAACAAGGGAAAAAAAGAAACCCCTCCAATCAAATCCTGTGATGACATCTGGAGCTGAACTCTGAATGTGGCCTTTATATCTTCAACGAAACTATACCCCTTTGTGCCACAAGTAACTGCTCCTCACTTGGAAACAAAGGGATTGAGTTTGTTCTCAGAAGACTTTCGTTAGTCTTTACTGTAGAGTTACCCTAAGGTCCCCTTCGCCTCATATAACATGAGGGAATACTGGTAAGCTCTTTCTCGCTTGCTTTTTTTCACACAGTTGCTTGTTAACAGCTTTCAATTTTACATTGGAGAGAAAACTTCCCCGGAAAAAAGTACACTATGAAATTTGTACCAGCCAATCGATATGCACAACATTTCCACCAACCGCTGTTTTTTAACCATAGAGGTCTGACAAGAATTCAAAGAAGCTTAAAAGGAAACTCCAGTTACACAAACACGCAATGTGTGCCTGATCACACACATCATGTGCACAAGTCAAGAACCGCTGTGGCTAGTCACACCGTTTCTTCCTCCGTTTTGTGGCTCCTGAACATAGAATTCAGGGCCATGAGCATCTCCGGCTAACTGGACAGGCCAGCCTGAGACGTCGCCTGTTGCCTCACCACCGTCATCCGGAGAGATCTCTCGTGCCTGGAGACAAGGAACTCCAAATGTTCTAGCAGCAGCTAGCGGGAGAGGCAAAAAGAATCCGTGTTTCAAGAACACTTTCAATTCCGGGCCTTAAGTTCACCAAATGCAAAACCAAGTCTGAATCCTTTAAATTCAATTCCGAGGTAGGGAGCTGCCCAAGCAATTGTGTTAAAATAGCCTTACTTTTCCTCACAGATCAAACAAGGTCTGAGAAAAATGGGTCCCATCCAACTCCACTGGGACATGTGGACCAAGGGAGAGAATGGTGTCCTGTGTGTAAATACACTGGCACGGCGCCTACTGACCCTGGTCTTATTTCTCTCTGCCTTCATTTCTGTGGTTTCCTCTCTCTGTAAGAGCTCCTCCTTGCAGATGGTGAGCTATCAGTGAGTCCTGCAAACTCCTGGGGTTGGAAACGGGATAAAAGTGGAGAAACAGAGGGGGTCGTTAGCCAGAGCGCACCTGGCTTCCGTGGTTCTCCAGAGTCCACTCACCCTACTCCAATCACCCACAACCTTCAAGTAGCACACACACATAAGTCCCTTCCTCACCAATCACAGGAGTTCCAGGGATTTTTGTAGGAACTGAGACTCAATGGGACAGAGATATTTTCAGGTGCCTTGCAGGTCTATGACAGAGGAAATCTGCTGTTGCCCACTCCCAGCCTCTGGCCCCGTCTGGCAAGCATGTTTGTGGAGCGGCAATGGGGAAAGGCACCGGGACTCAAAAGCTGCTGACAGCCTGAATAACTGGCTCAAAGTCAACCATACAGAATGGACTCTTCAAAAATGATAGTACGACTCGACGAAAGGAAGAGTTTAAGACTTATTTCCTTAGTCAAGCAGGAAACTTTCTGGCAGAAGGATTTCTGAGAGATGCCAGGGCCTACAACACCGCGTGGGGTTTTTCTTCCGTCAATACTGTGCGCCCACCCAGGACATGGCATACATGTGGGCTCCAAGGAGGTGTACGCACACTCTCCAGTCAATCGAGCGCAGAGACTGATGCAAGGCTCAATCCGTGAGCCATGACATCATGAACTGAGCTGAAACCAAGAGTCAGACGCTTAACTTCCTGAGCCACCCAGGCGCCCCAGAGGTTTTTTCCGCTATAGGACAAATGGAATAAAGTTTCTCTTAACTGAAATTCCAAATAAAGAGTGGTTGACTTCGGCAATTCTAGAAAATCTGTGTATAAACAGGTGACATTCTTCAAGGTCCTTCATAAATTAACCCTTTACAAATCAATGGGAATTCTGCCACAGAACTGAACACGTTCCTTGAAATCTGACTTGACAAGGTGAACCCACAGAAGCCTTTCTGACCCTTGATGTAGAACTGTGCAAACCCATTTCCATGTGGAGATATTGTTCCAATAAATTCATTGGAAACTTTTCTGGAGATGTGTGACATTTGGAAAGGCTGGCAGATGAGCTGAGCAGCTTCGAAATATCAAAAAATAGTAACTAAAAGGGAGGTCTCAATCCATGAAATATACGCAGATACTAAGCTATTATAGCATTTCATACCCGAAAACATATAAAAAACTAACAAGATAAAACTTACCAAAACTTGTGCATTGAAACAGACAATACCCACAAGATGCCATTTGCAGTCAAGAGAAAGGCAAACAAAAGTGGAAATTCAGGATTAAGTCCTAATCGCATAAAATGAGCTGTAGCAGACGCTGTCCTCTGGGGAAAGTGTGCACCACCTCCTGTTGCTATTGAGGTCACGTCAAGTGTTGCACGAATCTGCTAATCAGCTCTTGGTAAGCCCTTCACTTCTCCAGTAAATCAAGCACCACAGGAAACGTGATATCTCATGGTTCCTGGGTAATTGTCACCGTGTTAAGCGTAATACCATGAACCATGGATTACACCCTGGGACCCGTCTGATGTGTCCGTAAGGATGCTGGACGTGCTCCCGAGATGCAGAGAAGAGTCATGTTATGACAAGAAAAGGCTGAATGGCCTGACATGTACTGAGGCCCACAGCTGCAGCTGCCAGCCGGCCAGCGTGAAAGAAAGGGAAATTCTCGAAGCTCTCGCTGCGGCTATCCCAGCACCTGAAAAACCTGGGGCTTTTTGTGAGACATCTTTTTGTCTCATGTTGAAGATGTGGCATCTCTATGGGGGTACTAATGTTATGAGACGGGCACACGTGCAATCTCGACTCAAACGGAAAGACAAGTCCTGACATCACAAGTTAAGGCAGAAGGAAGGGAATGACCAAAAACTGGAATATTTCAATGCAGGCACAGGATAGCTTGGTGATTTTAGAAAGGGGTTTGGCTTTTAGAATGGTCAAGACGGATAGGAAGAGCAGCTTCTACCACGAAGAGGAAGTACACGGTTTCCCAGACGCCCAAGAGGTGATTGCAGAGAAGGAACTACAATCCACCACATGTCAACCACTCCAACACAAACAGTGAAAAACCCACGAAAATCAGTTGAGGAGACCATGGCTGCCTGCACAGGTTTTTCATGCAGAAGGAGGGGCCCTGTCGGGGGGAAAATGCCACAAAGGACATTTATTCACGAAAAAGACAAGTGAGCACAATGATGTTGGGTAGGAAGGGGTGAAGCAGCTACCGTCTGAGCGGACACAGGCTGGGTATGATCAGGGCGACTGGCCCTGTGTAGGAAGCTCACCCCAGGGTCCTGAAGGCAACAAGTGCCAGTGGCCAGTGGTCTGGCTGCACAACTAGAGCCCTTTCCCTGGACCAGTTCCATCCCGGCTCTGTCCCTCAACTCAGGAAGTACGCTGAAAGCAAGGGACTGTCCTTTAAATTTCCACTGACACTGGACAATGTCCTGGCCACCCAGAACCCCACGGGTCACCATCAAACGTGTCTTGGCAGCTCACTCGCTCTGGAGGGCAGCAAGTCTAAGTACACCAGCGGAGAAGGGGCCACGAGGACATGTGAAGCTCATGACAAATGCCATTTACAAGAAGGACGGTCATTGCTACCAAAGAGAACAACCTCAGATGAAATATATGAAAGGAAGATTCCGAGGGATGTTTTTATAAACTCCGTCAAGGCCAACACAATAAAGAAATCCCTGCTACAGAAAACTGTCCAAATGACGTGGTCACAGGACCTATGTCACAGCCTATCTGGAAACTCAAGAATGAGACTCTGATTATGGTAAAAAAAAAAAAAAAAAAAAAAATACGAAAAAGGTTTGGGGGATGCAGAGATTCAAAATGTGTATCCTAAAGAAGGTCGAGTGCAGAGAAAAACCCAGAGGATGTCGCAGAAGACAGCACAGAGAGGAGATCTGGTGAAAACCCCAGAGGTCGAGGAAAGCTGAATGGAAGTGCCATCGCTGGAAAGCCTGCTGCCACCAGATGTGATCCGGCAGAGTCTCAGCTACTCTCCCACATGGACCATTCCATGACAAGGGCGCTGGGACTAAAGCCAGCCAGCCGTCTATGGAGACTTGAGCCAGGAAGGCCCTCCTGAAAAGTTGCAAAGACATTGCCCGCATCCACCACATACAGCCAGGCCCCGAGACCCAAAATTGCCCCATCCAGCGGGTCCTCCCCACCCCATGCAGGTCTGCACATCAGGACATTTGTGAGACCCACCCTCACTTTCCAGACAGCAGATCCTTACCAAGGAGCTCAGTGAATCTCTTCACCTGCCATGCACACGTCTGTGCGTGAAAATCGAGGGAGCATGCAGCCAGTCCACCCGAGACGCACGTGTGTCACTACCACCTAAGGGTTTTTCAGCAGGAACATCGTGTGTGAGACTTTTGTGCACTTGGACAACCTACCCACACACGGACATAAGGGACAAAAGATCTGATATAAAACGAATAATGTGTTTTCCATAAGTAGTCTTTCAAAAAATGACATTACCTTGTAGCATGCCTGTCTCTGTACCTGCCTGGAGAAAATGCCTCTCAGCCTACTCTCACAGGCCTTTTTTGTAATGCAACAATGTGTTCAGACTCTATTAGGAATATGGCTGTAAAATGCAGGCTAGAAAAGCTTTATAACAATTCATTCACCTCTGTATCTCCTAGGCCATGAGGTAGCAAGCGTACTGATTACATTAAGCAATCATGAAGTAGTCACTCTTCAATGTTAATGCATGATTACGCATGTAACAATGTAATTATACAGGAATCTTTCTAATTCCTCCATTTCTGATGACTAGTTCTGGAGATACACTTAAAAACAGCTTAGTGTGTAACCTAAGCCAACACTGATGCGAGTTCTGGTAGAAAATTTATCCTAGAAACAAAACGGAGAAAAAACTTAGGTATGAATACAGCACAGAGCTGTGAACCTGTTTTCTATGTAACTGTTTCCATAGCTTCCTCGACTCGGAGAATATGGTATATATGACATAAAACATACAAATGTTAATGAAATTTTTGTGTTTCTACTAAGGTTTCTGGACAACAGGAGAGTTTGAACACTTAAGATTTCTGGTGAGGAAGTTATACATGGATTTTCAATTGTGGGCAGGATTTAAAACCGGGAACCAAGTTTTTCTAGGATCAGTTGTAGTCATCCGTGGGGAAAAATGGAGAAAGCACTACCATCGTCAACAGAAAAAAGTAAAATAGAATTTTTTTATTTTAATTTTTTAAATGTTATTCTTTATTTCTTAGAGACAGAGACAAAGAGCAGCAAGGGAGGGGCGGAGTGAGAAGGAGACAAGGAATTCAAAGCAGACTCCAGGCTCTGTGTTGTTAGCACAGAGCCAGACTCGGGGGTTACCTCGCCAACACAAAGTTCATGACCCGACCTGAAGTTGGCTGTTTAACCGACTGAGCCACCCAGGAACAGAATAGGAGTAATTTGGAGGTTCCTTGTACACAAAGCAAACCTGTTTCCCCAAAAGAGTTAGTTACTAAGTTGCTCAGCAAAAGCCAGCACAAAGGGCCAACAGGCAGGACACAGTTTCAGAAGAAAGGCCGTCTTCTCAGAGATCGTGGCGTATGGTACACGGATGGGGCAGGATGTCGGCATCTCTGCACAGCGGGAGGCGCTCCCAACACAGCCAAGCTGCTGAGAGGCGAGTGGGGCAGGTGCAGGGAGGACTGCAGGACTCGGTCCCTCCACGAGTCCACCCAAGTGAAGACAGGGTACAGATCTCCAGGGACCTCACACATGGCCTCTGAGACATGCAAGCTCCATGACAGAGTACCCAGGGACCAGCAGGGAGAGGGAAGAGCAGGAAAGAGGCAAAGCCATCTCCCTGGCTTCTGACCACCGGACCAGGTAGCAAGCTGCTACGTTCACAAGAGGAGGCAGAGATGTTTGCAGATTTGTGGCCCATGTGGAACTCAAAGAGCAGACAACCCACCCAGATGGAGCTTCACTATGAGGCGGTCGGAAAGGTGTCCAAGAGACAGAGGGGGGTGGATGAAGAAGAATTCAGGACAGCCGAACCTCCCAAGAAGAATCTCCTCCCCGATTCTGAGTGACTCAGACTCGTGACAAAATCAGCCATCCTGCAGCAGCACTGTGCACACGTTCCCCCTATTCCACCAAACCACACACTCCCATGCCCTTCTATTGCTCTCCGTATAACCACATACGTCTTTGGGTGAGGTACCTGCAGCACATAGTGTTCAGCACCTAGAACAGTGCCTGCCATGCACTCAATAAACAGGTGAACACTTTAGTGTACGCCTTGTACTCACCCAGGTAACTATTACACACATTGCTTTTCAATATTACGTGGTTCTGTGTAGGGTAGAAAGACACAAACTGTCCTGTGCTTTATGTGATGGGTGATATGAGGCGGTTGTACCTGTTGCCTAAAGCACGAATCTTATAGCTCAACCCACACAATAGGAGCCACACTACCCAATGGCGTCTACCCTGCTTCCAGTCGTGTCACCCCCCAACACACTATCCACACAGTAACAGCACCAGCTTTTAAAAATTTTAACATCATGTCAGTCCTTTCCCCTGAGGACACAATGACCCAAGGCCCTTCTCTGAATACCAAATTCCTTACGGGGAAGTTTCTGCCCAACACCAGCGGCCTGGTGCCTCACTTGACTCCACTTCCCCTTCCATAGCTTAAAACAAAGCCACGTTTCTCCTTGATTCTGGCTTTTGGCCCCAGAGACTGCTTGGAGAATGTTCTGTTAGACTCAGATGCTGATGGACCTCTCCAGAAAAAGCCTTTCCTGAACGGCAGTGCGCAAGTAAGCAATTCCTCCTAACTGCGTCATTCTTTCAGATAAACTCAGATGTGCCTCCACCTTCGACTCCGAGGAACACAGATGCCAGATCCCAACTACCACAATGGTGCAGGGTCATAAAGGGGCTCAACAAGGGTGCCTAGTTGTGTCTGTGCAGATGATGCAGGTGCACCAACCCAGAAACCCTTGTTGTCGGGGTTGCACTGTACAGTTGAGGGGCAATTCATCCCGATTCTGCTTCAGTTTCTGGGTCTCCCGTCCTCTGCCCTTTTGTCCGTACTTCCTCTCTCTCAAAAGTAAATAAATATTACCAAAAAAATTTTTAAAAAGCCAAAACTGATCAAACACTCACAGAATAAGTGTCACCCCATCCACCTCCTCGTCCTGCTTTGCCACATCCAGCCCGTCCCTGCAATGCTTGCCCTGGGCAAGCACATGAAAGGGGAGGAAGGCAGCGGCGGTGGGGTGGGGGGGCCTGAGACACAACATCACCACTCAATGGACGCTGGCTGAGGATGAGCAAACTGACCATTTTAGAACGACGGGTACTAGGCAAGGATTACAGGGTTTCGTTTTCTCCTGCAACAAATGCTGTTGAGCAAAATGTTTACTATGACTTCTCTTTCTTCCCCACCTGTTCTTATACTTGTGAATATTCTGTTAGTCAACCTATCATGAACTGGGAAAGATGATTTCAATCTGAAGCATGTTGGCAGGCATCAAGGAGACACTGAGGTAGTCACAACTGGAAGGAATGAGACCCCAACAAAAGGGAAGCCCGCTGAGCCAACACTAATGTTCAGAGTCCTCTCTCTCTCTCAAGACATGTGAGGATTCTGAATTTCTTCAGGGATTTGAGGCAATATACCAATGAGCAGGAAAGGAAACAAAACAGACAAGCAGAAAATCACTGATAACCAACACTGTACAGCACAGGGAGGTACAGAAAATTACCCCGGCACTCGGCAAACACTGCCTGAGAAGCTGAGCCTTCAATAATCTCATTGTGCTGCGGAGAAAATACCTGGGCTTTTGGACCAAGTCCCAAAGAGGGGTCCTGGAAGACACTCCAGGCCTCGAGATGGACATCCTGGAGGACTACACGGGGGTGGTGAACATTTTGAGCCCCGTTCACACTGAACCTTACAAAGACAGAGGACCGGTGACAAGTCATTCAGGCCTGACTGAGCTCAATAACCATCACACTCAGTGTGTGTGGGATGAAAGGCTGAAGAAAAGCAAGCACACGAAGAGCCTCTATGCTTCTCCATAATGTCCAACACAAAATTTAAAAAAGAAATTAAGAAAAGAAAAAGAATAAATGAAAAGAAATGAAAAAAAGAAACAAAAGAAAGAAAAGAGAAAAGAAAAGGGATGCCTGGGTGGCTCAGTCGGTTAATCATCCCACTTTGGTTCGGGTCATGATTTCACGGTTTTATGATTTGATTCCCGTGTCGAACTCTGTGCTGACATTGAAAAGCATGGAGCCTGCTTTGGATTCTGTGTCTCCCTGTTTGTCTCCATCTCCCATGCTCAAGATTTGTCTCTACCTCTCTCTCAAAATAAATAATATTAAAAAAATCTATTTTAATAAAAAAGAAAAAAAAAACAGGGAAAGGCACGAGCATAGCTCAGGTTACTCGTTTAGGTGACCAAAATTTGGTTTCGACCCAGGTTTGTGAGTGTGAGCCCTGTGTTGGTCTCTCTACTGATAGAATGGAGCCTCTCAAGAGTCTCTACGCTCCCCTCCCATCCTCTACCCCGACGCGTACTCTCACTCTCTTTCTGAAAAATAAATAAACATTTTAAAAAACAAGGTTTTACATCATATAGACGAAAAGAAGAAAGAACAGAAAGAGACCAAAGGGAGACACACCGACTGGAAATACGGGATGCAAAGGTCAACTGTCCAACAAGCCTACTTGACAAATGGGAAATTTTCAGAGAATCAAAACAGATTCTAAACCTAAAAATTATCAGAGCTAAAACTAAGAACTCTAGGCGCCTGAATGGCTCATTTGGTTAAGCATCTGACTTCAGGTCAGGTCGTGATCTCGTGATTCGGGAGTTTGAGCCCCGCGTTGGACTCTGTGCTGAGTGCTCAGAGCCTAGAACTTGCTTCGGTATCTGTGTCTAGCTCTCTGTTCTTCCCTTGCTCAAATTCTGTCTTTCCAACATAAATAAGAGTAAAAAAAAAATTTTAGTAAGATTAAGAACTATGGGGGTTAATATCAGACTAAACACAAGTGAAGAGAGCCACAGTGAACTGGAAGATAAGTATGTAAAAATTTATCTAGACCATACACAGAGAAAAAATCAATAGAGAAACCCAAAAGACACACAAAATATGGTTGAAGGGTCCAATGAGAACCTTCAAAGTAGAGAAAACACAGAATGGGGGTTACCAGATCCCTACAAAGAATCAAAACTTTCCAAAACTCATAAAAGAACCATGACAATGACTCCACAAAGAATGCCTGAGGCAAAAAAAAAAGATCCCACCACTAGGAGAGGGGAACAGAATGTACATACCAGTCTGTGGGCTGGTCAGCGGTGGACTGGGGCAGACATCAGCAGACCCCGCCCACCAACGCAAGTTATTCATGACAGCACAGAAGTGCCCCGTAGTTCCGCACAACTCCAAGGACTATCCAACATGACCAAACGGAAGAGTTCCTCTCAAAGAATCTCAAGGAAATGACAGTTCATGAACTGATCGTAAAGGATTTAAACAATATAACAGAAACTGAAATCAGAGTAATAGTCATAAAACTAATCGCTGGGCTCATAAACAGTATACAAGACACCAGAGAGTCTACTGTTACAGAGATCAAGGGACTAAGGAACATACTGGAGGACCTAAAAAATGTTATAAACGAGCTGAAAAATAAAATGGAGAAAACCACAACTCGGATTGAAGATGCAGAGGAGAGAATAGGAGAACTGGAAGAAAAATTTATGGAAAAAGAGGAAGCAGAGAAAAAAGAGATAAAAAGAATCCAGGGGTATGGGGCGAAAATTAGAGAACTGATGCACTGAAGAGAAATAATCTACACATAAGTGGT
The DNA here is from genome assembly GCF_046562875.1 of Panthera onca. Lineage (NCBI taxonomy): Eukaryota > Metazoa > Chordata > Mammalia > Carnivora > Felidae > Panthera > Panthera onca. Next base: position 69,249,695 of record NC_138349.1, read on the forward strand.
ATTCCAGAGAAGAGAGAAGGAAAGGTGATGAAGGTGTACTTAAAATAATAGTTGAGAACTTCCCAGATCTGGGGAAGGAAAAAGGCATTGAAATCCAAGAGGCACAGAGAACTCCCTTCAGACGTAACTTGAATCCATCTGCACGACATATAATGAAACTGACAAAATAACAAGGATAAAGAGAATATTCTGAAGGCCGTTGGGGATAAACGTGCCCTAACATATAAAGGGACACCGATAAGACTCGTGATGGATCCCTCTACTGAAACATGGCAGGCCAGAAAAGATTGGCAGGAGATCTTCAACGTGATGAACAGAAAAAAATATCCAGCCAAGAATCCTTTATCCAGGAAATCTCTGATTTAGAATGGGAGAGAGAAAGTTCTTTCCAAACAAAACGGAAGGAATTCATCACCACTAAACCAGTCCTACAAAAGATACTAAGGGGGATCCTGTGAGACAAAGTACCAGAGACATTGCTACAAGCACGAAACTTACAGACATCACAATGACTCTACACTCATATCTTTCTACAACACTGAATGTAAATGGACTAAAAGCGCCAACCAAAAGACATAAGGTATCAGAATGGATAGAAAAACGAGACCCAATTATTTGCTGTTTACAAGAGACTCATTTTAGACATGAGGACACCTTCAGATTGAAAGTGAAGGGATGAAAAACTATCATGCTACTGGAAGTCAAAAGAAAGCTGGAGTAACCATACTTAGGCAAACTGGACTCTAAATTAAAGGCTGTAACTAAAGAAGGAAATTTTATAATAATTACAGGGTCTATCCATCAGGAAGAGCTAACAATTATAAATGTCTATGCGCCGAATACGGGAGCCCCCAAATATATAAAACAATTACAAACATAAGCAACCTTACTGATAGAAAGTAGTAATTGCAAAAGACTTTAATACCCCACTTGCAGAAGTGGATACATCATCTAGACACACGGTCAATAAAGAAAAAAGGGCCATGAATGATACATTGGATCAGATGGATTTGACAGATATATTTAGAACTCTGCATCCCAAAGCAACAGAATATACTTTCTTCTCAAGTGCACATGGAATATTCTCCAAGATAGATCACATTCTTGGTCACAAAAGAGTCCTTCTTAAGTATAAAAGAACTGCGATCACACCATGCATATTTTCAGACCACAATGCTATGAAGCTTGAAATCAACAAAAGGAAATCTGGAAAACCTCCAAAAACATGGAGGTTAAAGAACACCCTACTAAAGAAAGAATGGGTCAACCACGTAGGGAAGTATTTAAAAATATATAAAAACAAATGAAAACGAAAACACAACAATCCAAACACTTTGGGATGCAGAGAAGACACTCCTGAGAGGAAATACATTGCAAACCAGGACTATCTCAAGAATAAAGAAAAATCCCAAATAGAAAATCTAACAGAACACCTAAATAAAATACAGGCAGAACAGCAAAGACAGCGTAAACCCAGCAGAAAAAGAGAAATAAAGGTCCGAGCATAAATAAACAATATAGACAATTAACAATATAGAATTTAAAAAATGTAGAGCATATCACAACACGAGTTGTTTTTTTGAAAAAAAACAAACATTGACAAACCTCTAGCCAGGCTTCCCAAAAAGAAAAGGGAGACGACCCAAGTAGATAAAATTATGAATGAAAATGGAATTATTACAACCAATACTTCAGAAATACAAGCAATTATCAGGGAATCATATGAAAAATTATATGCCAACAAACTGGACAACCCAGAAGAAATGGACAAATTCCTAGACACCCACACACTTTCAAAACTCAGAAAGAAATAGAAAACTTGAACAGACCCGTAACCAGCGAAGAAATTAAATCAGTCATCAAAAATCTCCCAATAAGAGTCCAAGACCAGATGGCTTCCCAGGGGAATTCTACCAAGGGTTGAAAGCAGAGATAATACTTATCCTTCTCAAGCTATTCCACAAAATAGAAAGGGAAAGAAAACTTCCAGACTCATTCTATGAAGCCAGTATTACTTTGACAGAGAACCAGTAAAAAAAGAGAACAGGCCAATAACCCTTATGACTATGGATGCAAAAATTCTCAATAGGATACTAGCAAATCGAATTCAAGAGCATATAAAAAGAATGATTCACCATGATCAAGTGGGATTCATTCCTGGGATGCAGGTCGGGTTCAACATTCACAAATAAAAGTGATACATCACGTTAATGAAAGAAAAGATAAGAACCATATGATCCTATCAATCGATGCAGAAAAAGCATTTGACAAAATTCAGCATCGTTTCTTAATAAAAACCCTCGAGAAATGCGGGATAGAAAGAACATACTTAAAAATCATAAACGCCGTTTATGATAAGCCCACAGTTAACATCATCCTCAATGGGGGGAAAACTGAGAGCTTTTTCCCTGAGATCCGGAACACGACAGGGATGTCCACTCTCACCGCTGTCGTTTAACATAGTGTTGGAAGTCCAAGCAACATCAATCAGACAACAAAAGGAAATCAAAGGCATCAAAATTGACAAAGATGAAGTTAAGCTTTCAATTTTTCCAGATGACATGATATTATACATGGAAATTCCAATAGACTCCACCAAAAGTCTACCAGAATGGTAAATGAATTCAGCAAAGTTGCAGGATACAAAATCTATGTACAGAAAGCAGTTGTATTCCTAAGCAATAATAATGAAGCAACAAAAGACAAAAAAACTGATCCCATTCACAATTGAACGAAGAAGCATAAAATACCTAGGAATCAATCTAACCAAAGATGTAAAAGATCTGTATGCTGAAAACTATAGAAAGCTTATGAAGGAAAGGGAAGAAGATACAAAGAAATGGAAAAACGTTCCGTGCTCATGGGTCGGAAGAATATTTTCAAAATGTCAATACTACCCAAAGCTATCTACACATTCAAAGCAATCCCAATCAAAATTGCACCAGAATTCTTCTCGAAGTTAGAACAAGCAATTCTAAAATTCATATGGAACCAATAAAGCCCCGAATAGCCAAAGTAATTTCGAAGAAGTCCAAAGCAGGAGGCATCACAATCGCAGTCTTTAGCCTCTACTACAAAACTATAATCATCAAGACAGCCTAGTGTTGCCAAAAAAGAGACCCATACACCAAAGGAATAGAATTGAAACCCACAAAAATATGGCCAATCCATCTTTAACAAAGGAGGAAGGAATATCCAAGGAAAAAAGACAGTCTGGTTAACAAATGTGGCAGGGCAAACAGGGCAGTAAGATGCAGAAGGTAAGAACTAGACCACTTTCTCAAAACATTCACAAAAAGAAATTCAAAATGGAAAAAAGACCTGAATGTTGGACAGGAAATCATGGCAACCCTAGCGAAGAAAACAGGAAAAGACCATTCTGACTTCAGCTGCAACAATTTCTTACTTGACACATCCCCAAAGGCAAAGGATTTAAAAGCACAAATGAACTATTGGGACCTCATGAAGATAAAAACTTCACAGCAAATAAAAGGCAACCAACGGAATCGGAAAAGATATTTGCAAATGACATATCGGACAAAGGGCTGCTATCCAAAATCTATAAAGAGCTCACCAAATTTCGCTTCGAGAAGCAAATAATCCAGTGTAGAATTTGGCACAAAACATGAATAGACATTTCTCTAACGAAGAAATCCTGATGGCCAGCAGGCACATGAAAAGATGCTTAATGTTGCTCCTCATCAGGGAAATACAAATAAAAACGACACTCGGATATCACCTCCGTCTGTTGGAGTGGCAAAATAAACAATTCAGGAGACTATAGATGCTGGCGAGGATTTGGTGAAACAGGAGCCCTCGTGCACCGTTGGTGGGAATGCAAACTGCTGCAACAACTCTGGAAAACATTGTCAAGTTTCCTCCAAAATTAAAAATAAATCTGAACTATGACACAGCAGTAGCACTGCTAGGAATTTACCCAAGGAATACAGGAGTACTGATGCATAGGGACCCCTGTACCCCAATATTAATAACACCACTCTCAATAGCCAAATTGTGGAAAGAGCCTGAATGTCCAACTGATCAATTGATAAAGAAACTGTGGTTTACATACACAATGGAGTACTACTTTGCAATGAGAATAAAATATGGACCATGGTAGCAATGTGGATGGAACTGGAGAGTGTTAGGGTAAGTGAAAGACAGATACGATATGTGTTCACTCTTATGTGAATCCGGAGAAACTTAAAAGGGACCCATGAAGAAAGCGTAGGATAAAAAAAGAGGTTAGAGTGGGACAGAGCCAAAGCATGAGACTCTTACAAACTGAAAAATAACAGGGTGGATGGGGGGTGGGAGGGAGGGGAGGGTAGGCAATGGGTATTCAGGAGGGCATGTGTTGGGTTGAGCATGGGTGTTGTATGGAACGAAATCTGACAATAAATTTCATATTAAAAGAAAATCAGGATAATATATCATTTCTGGAAAATAGTCCATGTTTTCATTTATTTATTTTTCGTAAGCTCTATACCCAACGTGGGGCTCAAACTTGTGACCCTGAGATCGAGTCCCAAGCTCCACCGATTGAGCCCGACAAGCACCCCTGTCCTTCTCTTATCCAATTCTAATATCTTGAGATTTAAGTCGTTGACTTCACTCTGAAAAGCAGTGAGTCTTACTTGCAGCCAACTGCAAGCAGCACACATCGGAAAAAAAACGAGAGGTGAAAAAAATGGGGATGATGCCTGCCTTTTGAAAAGCATTCCAATCTCAAAGTAATACCGAAAAGAGATCTCACCTTGTTAACGGATTTTGTTTCGGCGATGTTACCGGTTATAATCGAGATACAAAAAGTAACCGCCATGAAAATGACATTCCCATCATGGGACCCAGGAGGAAAGGCGGGCCCCACATTGCAGAGGGCGGCCACCCTCTGGACCCGCTTGGCTTCCACCTCGCGCAGCGTCGTAGCCTTCCTCAGGGTCTGTTGCAGCTTCTGCTCCACCAACTCCAGGGTCTCTTGCAACTGGCGGTTTTGATCTGCAGTCTAGGAAATGAAAACAAAGCATCAAAATGTAGCAAGTTCTCTCTCCTTTTCCATTTTGAATAAAGTGAAACAAATTCTCAATGCAAAGATCTATTGTAAGTTCTGACCGAAGCCAATGTTTTTGGTAAGTGTTTCAGAATAAACATTTCCTTTCTACAAGGAGTCACCCATGGCCTTGGGCCTCATTTCACTGTGCAAAACTTGTCTTGCCAAAGTATTTGCTCTGCTTCAGTATCTTCAGAGAAGTCTTTTAAAAGACAAAATTCCCACAAATTAAAGAAAACCCATCTTCTGGAGGAGCTTTCTCGTTCTTCCTGACAAGTTAACGAGAGAAAGGTCCGGTCTTACATAATTATAGACTCTTGTCTTAGGGCTCACTACATAGGGCATTCTGAGGTGGGCACAACGGCCAGCACAGAGGTTCGGAGAGCATGCCTGATGCCAGAGGAGTTATTTTTGCAAGTGTATGGTTATTCTACAAAAACACTCTCACTCTTGAAAAATAATTCAACCTGGAAAATTTAGACAAGAGATTTTTTTGTTAAAGGACTTTTAGGGACTCCGAGGTGGCTCAGTCAGTTAAGGTTTCACCTTCGGCCTCGGTTATAATCTCATAGCTCATGGGTTCAAGCCCCGCCTCGGGCTCTGTGTTGACAGCTCAGAACCTCGAGTACGTTTTGGATTCTGTGTGTCCCTCCCTCCTTCTCTGGCCTCCCCTGATCATGCTCTCGCTCGGTCGCTCCCTCTCTCAAAAATAAATAAACATTAAAAATATCTAAAGTCCTTTTAAAAATTATGTATAAGGTGAGGTTCTTGCAAGGTTAACATTTAATCCCACAAAATTCTTCCTTCTGTTTGAGTTTAGCTTTGCGTGTGTATACTCACCGGATATCATGCCTTAAAACCCTCAAATAAATAAAATACTTGCTGTATACATCGTATTTCACGATCTGCCTTTTACAGTCATGATTTGGAACACCTTACGTGCTCTCAAACAGCATTCCTGAATGTCATTTTAATGGCTTCCTAATATTTCACTTTTATTGTCATTTTGTGTCTACTGACACATTTTATAAACACACCAGGCAAACTTTGTTTCCAAGAAGCTGGATGAGGTTTTCCTTTTTACTGCCGGATGACTTGAGACAACCAAGGAAGAGACGTGCGGCTTCCCAAAAGACAGGGTCTTGCATCCTCAAGCCAGACTATGCTTCTGCACCTGATATTCTCCCCGATCTCAAGTACTAACCAAAACGGTCGGCTGCCTACAAATTCCTGGCCCCTCACCGCTCTTTTGGAAAGAGTGCTAACAAGCAAAAGTGTAACGTGCAGTTAACACATAAGAAGGAATCAATGAGGGTAGCAACATAACATGCTTACATAACATCTGAAAGATTCCCATGACGTTGAAGTAACCCCGTTTTTCAACACAAGATTTTAACACCCTGAAAATTTTACACTGAGACTAGGTCCTTAACTTCATTTGTAATTAACAAAAGAGGAATGAAGTTCAATGCAACCAACGATGATGCAGAGAGCGTTTCTTTGCGATCTCGTTTTCAAGTTTATCCTTGAGGTCGTGCAGGCAAGTGGCTTCATGCTGTGCCCTGAGACAGTGCTTCTCAAAGGTAGTGATCCTCTGTTGCATGTCTTCCTTCTGGGCCATGGCCTACAGCAGGTATTTCAGAGGAAAGACAGGGAAAGAATTAGTGTACGACACATTAACATACTCCAGACAGAAAAACAGGGTGAAATCCTAATTTACAAAAGGAAAGGAGCATCCTCGGGGCACCTGGGTGGCTCAGCCGGTGACGCTTTGTGAGTTGGGGCCCCGTGTAAGGCTCAGCGCAGACAATGCGGAAGCTTCTTGGGATTTTGACCACTCAGTTAACCAGGCTTATTCTTTCCGATGTGTTCAAAGACAAACGAATAATATAATCTCCCGGACATAAAATCTCCTCCCTCGTTGCCTCCGGACACAAGTGAGGTTTCCACAGTACAGGGCCTTCCATCTGGAGGCACACACCAGAAGACAACCATCATTTTTCCGGGAAAAGGGTGGATGAAATCTCACCCAATTACCACAAAGTTGAAGCAGTGGTGTTAACAAATGGAAACCAAACTCAACCTTTCATATAATTGGTAGTCATCTGTAGCTTAGCCTGTAACAAAACTGTATCACATGGTATCTGACACTGCAAATGGAACAAGAACATTCTGCCCTGCTTTTCTTGTCCACCACCCGAAAGATTCCTCTTCCAGCCTTCTGTTTACTAGGCAATTTATGTCAGCAGTCTCAAGAGTGAAAGTGATGAGTCTTAAGAAATGATTGAATTCTCCGCATATTGAACTCAGCTGCGGGGTTTCCACCCATCTTGGCCAAACAACTCCACTGAAAGGGTTATATAATTTCTGCAAATACTTTTGTTTTAAATTCTTACATGACCTCACCTACACTAAGGTACTAAACAGACTGCATGTGTACATACACGAGGGTCTGAGACGGTCTTCCTGAGTTGGCATTGCTGGGCTGGGGGTGAGGTGTGCGGGGACTGTCCACAAAGGGCAGCTCACAGTGACAGGAGGAGGCACAGGGAAACCATCCTACCCTTACTAGTTTCTGTGACAATGATCAGATTCCCATCGACGACCACACGTGCAGAAGCGGCCGCACTCCTCCATGACCTTACACCAGGACCAGCGGGCTGCCCCTCGCTCACTCTGACCGCCACGACCAGGAGCACGGAACCCCTGGGAGGAGGGCAGGGCGGCAGAGGCAGCCGTGACGGCCCCTCGGCAGAGCCGCCCTCTCACGGTCGTGCCCCCGTAAGCGAGTTGAGACCAACACGCTGGTTCCTACGTGCCGAGTGTGTTCCCAACACGGACCGAGAGCACGGCATGGGCCAAGCTCAGATGGCCCACACTCCACACCCGATGGCACTCCGCCACCTGCCCCCCAGGCCTCAGCAGGGGAGAGCCCAGGGAGGACAGATTCAACCACGCAGATGGAGAGACGGCCCGCCCAAGCCCCGGAGTAACGTTCCGTTCTGCTGCTACTTCTATCAAACTCCACAAGTTCAAACCCGTGGGAAATGAAGGACACACTGGGCAAAGACCGAACAAAACACCCCACGTTTAACTCGATGACGGCGTGGCCATTTCAAATGCCACCGACTTCACGGACATCTCGCTGCAACTTGGTGTTCTTTTCTTCAGAAATGAAGAGGTCCTTCCCTGAGGTGTCTAGGTTCTCTTCCAGCTTGACCACGAGACTGGAGAGGAGAGCCAGGCGCTCTTTCCTCTAGCTCTTCACCTTTGAAAGCCAGAAAGGGAAACAAGGGACGGGCCCCACCGCTAGTCTTGTTTAAAAAACAAGGGAAAAAAAGAAACCCCTCCAATCAAATCCTGTGATGACATCTGGAGCTGAACTCTGAATGTGGCCTTTATATCTTCAACGAAACTATACCCCTTTGTGCCACAAGTAACTGCTCCTCACTTGGAAACAAAGGGATTGAGTTTGTTCTCAGAAGACTTTCGTTAGTCTTTACTGTAGAGTTACCCTAAGGTCCCCTTCGCCTCATATAACATGAGGGAATACTGGTAAGCTCTTTCTCGCTTGCTTTTTTTCACACAGTTGCTTGTTAACAGCTTTCAATTTTACATTGGAGAGAAAACTTCCCCGGAAAAAAGTACACTATGAAATTTGTACCAGCCAATCGATATGCACAACATTTCCACCAACCGCTGTTTTTTAACCATAGAGGTCTGACAAGAATTCAAAGAAGCTTAAAAGGAAACTCCAGTTACACAAACACGCAATGTGTGCCTGATCACACACATCATGTGCACAAGTCAAGAACCGCTGTGGCTAGTCACACCGTTTCTTCCTCCGTTTTGTGGCTCCTGAACATAGAATTCAGGGCCATGAGCATCTCCGGCTAACTGGACAGGCCAGCCTGAGACGTCGCCTGTTGCCTCACCACCGTCATCCGGAGAGATCTCTCGTGCCTGGAGACAAGGAACTCCAAATGTTCTAGCAGCAGCTAGCGGGAGAGGCAAAAAGAATCCGTGTTTCAAGAACACTTTCAATTCCGGGCCTTAAGTTCACCAAATGCAAAACCAAGTCTGAATCCTTTAAATTCAATTCCGAGGTAGGGAGCTGCCCAAGCAATTGTGTTAAAATAGCCTTACTTTTCCTCACAGATCAAACAAGGTCTGAGAAAAATGGGTCCCATCCAACTCCACTGGGACATGTGGACCAAGGGAGAGAATGGTGTCCTGTGTGTAAATACACTGGCACGGCGCCTACTGACCCTGGTCTTATTTCTCTCTGCCTTCATTTCTGTGGTTTCCTCTCTCTGTAAGAGCTCCTCCTTGCAGATGGTGAGCTATCAGTGAGTCCTGCAAACTCCTGGGGTTGGAAACGGGATAAAAGTGGAGAAACAGAGGGGGTCGTTAGCCAGAGCGCACCTGGCTTCCGTGGTTCTCCAGAGTCCACTCACCCTACTCCAATCACCCACAACCTTCAAGTAGCACACACACATAAGTCCCTTCCTCACCAATCACAGGAGTTCCAGGGATTTTTGTAGGAACTGAGACTCAATGGGACAGAGATATTTTCAGGTGCCTTGCAGGTCTATGACAGAGGAAATCTGCTGTTGCCCACTCCCAGCCTCTGGCCCCGTCTGGCAAGCATGTTTGTGGAGCGGCAATGGGGAAAGGCACCGGGACTCAAAAGCTGCTGACAGCCTGAATAACTGGCTCAAAGTCAACCATACAGAATGGACTCTTCAAAAATGATAGTACGACTCGACGAAAGGAAGAGTTTAAGACTTATTTCCTTAGTCAAGCAGGAAACTTTCTGGCAGAAGGATTTCTGAGAGATGCCAGGGCCTACAACACCGCGTGGGGTTTTTCTTCCGTCAATACTGTGCGCCCACCCAGGACATGGCATACATGTGGGCTCCAAGGAGGTGTACGCACACTCTCCAGTCAATCGAGCGCAGAGACTGATGCAAGGCTCAATCCGTGAGCCATGACATCATGAACTGAGCTGAAACCAAGAGTCAGACGCTTAACTTCCTGAGCCACCCAGGCGCCCCAGAGGTTTTTTCCGCTATAGGACAAATGGAATAAAGTTTCTCTTAACTGAAATTCCAAATAAAGAGTGGTTGACTTCGGCAATTCTAGAAAATCTGTGTATAAACAGGTGACATTCTTCAAGGTCCTTCATAAATTAACCCTTTACAAATCAATGGGAATTCTGCCACAGAACTGAACACGTTCCTTGAAATCTGACTTGACAAGGTGAACCCACAGAAGCCTTTCTGACCCTTGATGTAGAACTGTGCAAACCCATTTCCATGTGGAGATATTGTTCCAATAAATTCATTGGAAACTTTTCTGGAGATGTGTGACATTTGGAAAGGCTGGCAGATGAGCTGAGCAGCTTCGAAATATCAAAAAATAGTAACTAAAAGGGAGGTCTCAATCCATGAAATATACGCAGATACTAAGCTATTATAGCATTTCATACCCGAAAACATATAAAAAACTAACAAGATAAAACTTACCAAAACTTGTGCATTGAAACAGACAATACCCACAAGATGCCATTTGCAGTCAAGAGAAAGGCAAACAAAAGTGGAAATTCAGGATTAAGTCCTAATCGCATAAAATGAGCTGTAGCAGACGCTGTCCTCTGGGGAAAGTGTGCACCACCTCCTGTTGCTATTGAGGTCACGTCAAGTGTTGCACGAATCTGCTAATCAGCTCTTGGTAAGCCCTTCACTTCTCCAGTAAATCAAGCACCACAGGAAACGTGATATCTCATGGTTCCTGGGTAATTGTCACCGTGTTAAGCGTAATACCATGAACCATGGATTACACCCTGGGACCCGTCTGATGTGTCCGTAAGGATGCTGGACGTGCTCCCGAGATGCAGAGAAGAGTCATGTTATGACAAGAAAAGGCTGAATGGCCTGACATGTACTGAGGCCCACAGCTGCAGCTGCCAGCCGGCCAGCGTGAAAGAAAGGGAAATTCTCGAAGCTCTCGCTGCGGCTATCCCAGCACCTGAAAAACCTGGGGCTTTTTGTGAGACATCTTTTTGTCTCATGTTGAAGATGTGGCATCTCTATGGGGGTACTAATGTTATGAGACGGGCACACGTGCAATCTCGACTCAAACGGAAAGACAAGTCCTGACATCACAAGTTAAGGCAGAAGGAAGGGAATGACCAAAAACTGGAATATTTCAATGCAGGCACAGGATAGCTTGGTGATTTTAGAAAGGGGTTTGGCTTTTAGAATGGTCAAGACGGATAGGAAGAGCAGCTTCTACCACGAAGAGGAAGTACACGGTTTCCCAGACGCCCAAGAGGTGATTGCAGAGAAGGAACTACAATCCACCACATGTCAACCACTCCAACACAAACAGTGAAAAACCCACGAAAATCAGTTGAGGAGACCATGGCTGCCTGCACAGGTTTTTCATGCAGAAGGAGGGGCCCTGTCGGGGGGAAAATGCCACAAAGGACATTTATTCACGAAAAAGACAAGTGAGCACAATGATGTTGGGTAGGAAGGGGTGAAGCAGCTACCGTCTGAGCGGACACAGGCTGGGTATGATCAGGGCGACTGGCCCTGTGTAGGAAGCTCACCCCAGGGTCCTGAAGGCAACAAGTGCCAGTGGCCAGTGGTCTGGCTGCACAACTAGAGCCCTTTCCCTGGACCAGTTCCATCCCGGCTCTGTCCCTCAACTCAGGAAGTACGCTGAAAGCAAGGGACTGTCCTTTAAATTTCCACTGACACTGGACAATGTCCTGGCCACCCAGAACCCCACGGGTCACCATCAAACGTGTCTTGGCAGCTCACTCGCTCTGGAGGGCAGCAAGTCTAAGTACACCAGCGGAGAAGGGGCCACGAGGACATGTGAAGCTCATGACAAATGCCATTTACAAGAAGGACGGTCATTGCTACCAAAGAGAACAACCTCAGATGAAATATATGAAAGGAAGATTCCGAGGGATGTTTTTATAAACTCCGTCAAGGCCAACACAATAAAGAAATCCCTGCTACAGAAAACTGTCCAAATGACGTGGTCACAGGACCTATGTCACAGCCTATCTGGAAACTCAAGAATGAGACTCTGATTATGGTAAAAAAAAAAAAAAAAAAAAAAATACGAAAAAGGTTTGGGGGATGCAGAGATTCAAAATGTGTATCCTAAAGAAGGTCGAGTGCAGAGAAAAACCCAGAGGATGTCGCAGAAGACAGCACAGAGAGGAGATCTGGTGAAAACCCCAGAGGTCGAGGAAAGCTGAATGGAAGTGCCATCGCTGGAAAGCCTGCTGCCACCAGATGTGATCCGGCAGAGTCTCAGCTACTCTCCCACATGGACCATTCCATGACAAGGGCGCTGGGACTAAAGCCAGCCAGCCGTCTATGGAGACTTGAGCCAGGAAGGCCCTCCTGAAAAGTTGCAAAGACATTGCCCGCATCCACCACATACAGCCAGGCCCCGAGACCCAAAATTGCCCCATCCAGCGGGTCCTCCCCACCCCATGCAGGTCTGCACATCAGGACATTTGTGAGACCCACCCTCACTTTCCAGACAGCAGATCCTTACCAAGGAGCTCAGTGAATCTCTTCACCTGCCATGCACACGTCTGTGCGTGAAAATCGAGGGAGCATGCAGCCAGTCCACCCGAGACGCACGTGTGTCACTACCACCTAAGGGTTTTTCAGCAGGAACATCGTGTGTGAGACTTTTGTGCACTTGGACAACCTACCCACACACGGACATAAGGGACAAAAGATCTGATATAAAACGAATAATGTGTTTTCCATAAGTAGTCTTTCAAAAAATGACATTACCTTGTAGCATGCCTGTCTCTGTACCTGCCTGGAGAAAATGCCTCTCAGCCTACTCTCACAGGCCTTTTTTGTAATGCAACAATGTGTTCAGACTCTATTAGGAATATGGCTGTAAAATGCAGGCTAGAAAAGCTTTATAACAATTCATTCACCTCTGTATCTCCTAGGCCATGAGGTAGCAAGCGTACTGATTACATTAAGCAATCATGAAGTAGTCACTCTTCAATGTTAATGCATGATTACGCATGTAACAATGTAATTATACAGGAATCTTTCTAATTCCTCCATTTCTGATGACTAGTTCTGGAGATACACTTAAAAACAGCTTAGTGTGTAACCTAAGCCAACACTGATGCGAGTTCTGGTAGAAAATTTATCCTAGAAACAAAACGGAGAAAAAACTTAGGTATGAATACAGCACAGAGCTGTGAACCTGTTTTCTATGTAACTGTTTCCATAGCTTCCTCGACTCGGAGAATATGGTATATATGACATAAAACATACAAATGTTAATGAAATTTTTGTGTTTCTACTAAGGTTTCTGGACAACAGGAGAGTTTGAACACTTAAGATTTCTGGTGAGGAAGTTATACATGGATTTTCAATTGTGGGCAGGATTTAAAACCGAGAACCAAGTTTTTCTAGGATCAGTTGTAGTCATCCGTGGGGAAAAATGGAGAAAGCACTACCATCGTCAACAGAAAAAAGTAAAATAGAATTTTTTTATTTTAATTTTTTAAATGTTATTCTTTATTTCTTAGAGACAGAGACAAAGAGCAGCAAGGGAGGGGCGGAGTGAGAAGGAGACAAGGAATTCAAAGCAGACTCCAGGCTCTGTGTTGTTAGCACAGAGCCAGACTCGGGGGTTACCTCGCCAACACAAAGTTCATGACCCGACCTGAAGTTGGCTGTTTAACCGACTGAGCCACCCAGGAACAGAATAGGAGTAATTTGGAGGTTCCTTGTACACAAAGCAAACCTGTTTCCCCAAAAGAGTTAGTTACTAAGTTGCTCAGCAAAAGCCAGCACAAAGGGCCAACAGGCAGGACACAGTTTCAGAAGAAAGGCCGTCTTCTCAGAGATCGTGGCGTATGGTACACCGATGGGGCAGGATGTCGGCATCTCTGCACAGCGGGAGGCGCTCCCAACACAGCCAAGCTGCTGAGAGGCGAGTGGGGCAGGTGCAGGGAGGACTGCAGGACTCGGTCCCTCCACGAGTCCACCCAAGTGAAGACAGGGTACAGATCTCCAGGGACCTCACACATGGCCTCTGAGACATGCAAGCTCCATGACAGAGTACCCAGGGACCAGCAGGGAGAGGGAAGAGCAGGAAAGAGGCAAAGCCATCTCCCTGGCTTCTGACCACCGGACCAGGTAGCAAGCTGCTACGTTCACAAGAGGAGGCAGAGATGTTTGCAGATTTGTGGCCCATGTGGAACTCAAAGAGCAGACAACCCACCCAGATGGAGCTTCACTATGAGGCGGTCGGAAAGGTGTCCAAGAGACAGAGGGGGGTGGATGAAGAAGAATTCAGGACAGCCGAACCTCCCAAGAAGAATCTCCTCCCCGATTCTGAGTGACTCAGACTCGTGACAAAATCAGCCATCCTGCAGCAGCACTGTGCACACGTTCCCCCTATTCCACCAAACCACACACTCCCATGCCCTTCTATTGCTCTCCGTATAACCACATACGTCTTTGGGTGAGGTACCTGCAGCACATAGTGTTCAGCACCTAGAACAGTGCCTGCCATGCACTCAATAAACAGGTGAACACTTTAGTGTACGCCTTGTACTCACCCAGGTAACTATTACACACATTGCTTTTCAATATTACGTGGTTCTGTGTAGGGTAGAAAGACACAAACTGTCCTGTGCTTTATGTGATGGGTGATATGAGGCGGTTGTACCTGTTGCCTAAAGCACGAATCTTATAGCTCAACCCACACAATAGGAGCCACACTACCCAATGGCGTCTACCCTGCTTCCAGTCGTGTCACCCCCCAACACACTATCCACACAGTAACAGCACCAGCTTTTAAAAATTTTAACATCATGTCAGTCCTTTCCCCTGAGGACACAATGACCCAAGGCCCTTCTCTGAATACCAAATTCCTTACGGGGAAGTTTCTGCCCAACACCAGCGGCCTGGTGCCTCACTTGACTCCACTTCCCCTTCCATAGCTTAAAACAAAGCCACGTTTCTCCTTGATTCTGGCTTTTGGCCCCAGAGACTGCTTGGAGAATGTTCTGTTAGACTCAGATGCTGATGGACCTCTCCAGAAAAAGCCTTTCCTGAACGGCAGTGCGCAAGTAAGCAATTCCTCCTAACTGCGTCATTCTTTCAGATAAACTCAGATGTGCCTCCACCTTCGACTCCGAGGAACACAGATGCCAGATCCCAACTACCACAATGGTGCAGGGTCATAAAGGGGCTCAACAAGGGTGCCTAGTTGTGTCTGTGCAGATGATGCAGGTGCACCAACCCAGAAACCCTTGTTGTCGGGGTTGCACTGTACAGTTGAGGGGCAATTCATCCCGATTCTGCTTCAGTTTCTGGGTCTCCCGTCCTCTGCCCTTTTGTCCGTACTTCCTCTCTCTCAAAAGTAAATAAATATTACCAAAAAAATTTTTAAAAAGCCAAAACTGATCAAACACTCACAGAATAAGTGTCACCCCATCCACCTCCTCGTCCTGCTTTGCCACATCCAGCCCGTCCCTGCAATGCTTGCCCTGGGCAAGCACATGAAAGGGGAGGAAGGCAGCGGCGGTGGGGTGGGGGGGCCTGAGACACAACATCACCACTCAATGGACGCTGGCTGAGGATGAGCAAACTGACCATTTTAGAACGACGGGTACTAGGCAAGGATTACAGGGTTTCGTTTTCTCCTGCAACAAATGCTGTTGAGCAAAATGTTTACTATGACTTCTCTTTCTTCCCCACCTGTTCTTATACTTGTGAATATTCTGTTAGTCAACCTATCATGAACTGGGAAAGATGATTTCAATCTGAAGCATGTTGGCAGGCATCAAGGAGACACTGAGGTAGTCACAACTGGAAGGAATGAGACCCCAACAAAAGGGAAGCCCGCTGAGCCAACACTAATGTTCAGAGTCCTCTCTCTCTCTCAAGACATGTGAGGATTCTGAATTTCTTCAGGGATTTGAGGCAATATACCAATGAGCAGGAAAGGAAACAAAACAGACAAGCAGAAAATCACTGATAACCAACACTGTACAGCACAGGGAGGTACAGAAAATTACCCCGGCACTCGGCAAACACTGCCTGAGAAGCTGAGCCTTCAATAATCTCATTGTGCTGCGGAGAAAATACCTGGGCTTTTGGACCAAGTCCCAAAGAGGGGTCCTGGAAGACACTCCAGGCCTCGAGATGGACATCCTGGAGGACTACACGGGGGTGGTGAACATTTTGAGCCCCGTTCACACTGAACCTTACAAAGACAGAGGACCGGTGACAAGTCATTCAGGCCTGACTGAGCTCAATAACCATCACACTCAGTGTGTGTGGGATGAAAGGCTGAAGAAAAGCAAGCACACGAAGAGCCTCTATGCTTCTCCATAATGTCCAACACAAAATTTAAAAAAGAAATTAAGAAAAGAAAAAGAATAAATGAAAAGAAATGAAAAAAAGAAACAAAAGAAAGAAAAGAGAAAAGAAAAGGGATGCCTGGGTGGCTCAGTCGGTTAATCATCCCACTTTGGTTCGGGTCATGATTTCACGGTTTTATGATTTGATTCCCGTGTCGAACTCTGTGCTGACATTGAAAAGCATGGAGCCTGCTTTGGATTCTGTGTCTCCCTGTTTGTCTCCATCTCCCATGCTCAAGATTTGTCTCTACCTCTCTCTCAAAATAAATAATATTAAAAAAATCTATTTTAATAAAAAAGAAAAAAAAAAAACAGGGAAAGGCACGAGCATAGCTCAGGTTACTCGTTTAGGTGACCAAAATTTGGTTTCGACCCAGGTTTGTGAGTGTGAGCCCTGTGTTGGTCTCTCTACTGATAGAATGGAGCCTCTCAAGAGTCTCTACGCTCCCCTCCCATCCTCTACCCCGACGCGTACTCTCACTCTCTTTCTGAAAAATAAATAAACATTTTAAAAAACAAGGTTTTACATCATATAGACGAAAAGAAGAAAGAACAGAAAGAGACCAAAGGGAGACACACCGACTGGAAATACGGGATGCAAAGGTCAACTGTCCAACAAGCCTACTTGACAAATGGGAAATTTTCAGAGAATCAAAACAGATTCTAAACCTAAAAATTATCAGAGCTAAAACTAAGAACTCTAGGCGCCTGAATGGCTCATTTGGTTAAGCATCTGACTTCAGGTCAGGTCGTGATCTCGTGATTCGGGAGTTTGAGCCCCGCGTTGGACTCTGTGCTGAGTGCTCAGAGCCTAGAACTTGCTTCGGTATCTGTGTCTAGCTCTCTGTTCTTCCCTTGCTCAAATTCTGTCTTTCCAACATAAATAAGAGTAAAAAAAAAATTTTAGTAAGATTAAGAACTATGGGGGTTAATATCAGACTAAACACAAGTGAAGAGAGCCACAGTGAACTGGAAGATAAGTATGTAAAAATTTATCTAGACCATACACAGAGAAAAAATCAATAGAGAAACCCAAAAGACACACAAAATATGGTTGAAGGGTCCAATGAGAACCTTCAAAGTAGAGAAAACACAGAATGGGGGTTACCAGATCCCTACAAAGAATCAAAACTTTCCAAAACTCATAAAAGAACCATGACAATGACTCCACAAAGAATGCCTGAGGCAAAAAAAAAAGATCCCACCACTAGGAGAGGGGAACAGAATGTACATACCAGTCTGTGGGCTGGTCAGCGGTGGACTGGGGCAGACATCAGCAGACCCCGCCCACCAACGCAAGTTATTCATGACAGCACAGAAGTGCCCCGTAGTTCCGCACAACTCCAAGGACTATCCAACATGACCAAACGGAAGAGTTCCTCTCAAAGAATCTCAAGGAAATGACAGTTCATGAACTGATCGTAAAGGATTTAAACAATATAACAGAAACTGAAATCAGAGTAATAGTCATAAAACTAATCGCTGGGCTCATAAACAGTATACAAGACACCAGAGAGTCTACTGTTACAGAGATCAAGGGACTAAGGAACATACTGGAGGACCTAAAAAATGTTATAAACGAGCTGAAAAATAAAATGGAGAAAACCACAACTCGGATTGAAGATGCAGAGGAGAGAATAGGAGAACTGGAAGAAAAATTTATGGAAAAAGAGGAAGCAGAGAAAAAAGAGATAAAAAGAATCCAGGGGTATGGGGCGAAAATTAGAGAACTGATGCACTGAAGAGAAATAATCTACACATAAGTGGTATTCCAGAGAAGAGAGAAGGAAAGGTGATGAAGGTGTACTTAAAATAATAGTTGAGAACTTCCCAGATCTGGGGAAGGAAAAAGGCATTGAAATCCAAGAGGCACAGAGAACTCCCTTCAGACGTAACTTGAATCCATCTGCACGACATATAATGAAACTGACAAAATAACAAGGATAAAGAGAATATTCTGAAGGCCGTTGGGGATAAACGTGCCCTAACATATAAAGGGACACCGATAAGACTCGTGATGGATCCCTCTACTGAAACATGGCAGGCCAGAAAAGATTGGCAGGAGATCTTCAACGTGATGAACAGAAAAAAATATCCAGCCAAGAATCCTTTATCCAGGAAATCTCTGATTTAGAATGGGAGAGAGAAAGTTCTTTCCAAACAAAACGGAAGGAATTCATCACCACTAAACCAGTCCTACAAAAGATACTAAGGGGGATCCTGTGAGACAAAGTACCAGAGACATTGCTACAAGCACGAAACTTACAGACATCACAATGACTCTACACTCATATCTTTCTACAACACTGAATGTAAATGGACTAAAAGCGCCAACCAAAAGACATAAGGTATCAGAATGGATAGAAAAACGAGACCCAATTATTTGCTGTTTACAAGAGACTCATTTTAGACATGAGGACACCTTCAGATTGAAAGTGAAGGGATGAAAAACTATCATGCTACTGGAAGTCAAAAGAAAGCTGGAGTAACCATACTTAGGCAAACTGGACTCTAAATTAAAGGCTGTAACTAAAGAAGGAAATTTTATAATAATTACAGGGTCTATCCATCAGGAAGAGCTAACAATTATAAATGTCTATGCGCCGAATACGGGAGCCCCCAAATATATAAAACAATTACAAACATAAGCAACCTTACTGATAGAAAGTAGTAATTGCAAAAGACTTTAATACCCCACTTGCAGAAGTGGATACATCATCTAGACACACGGTCAATAAAGAAAAAAGGGCCATGAATGATACATTGGATCAGATGGATTTGACAGATATATTTAGAACTCTGCATCCCAAAGCAACAGAATATACTTTCTTCTCAAGTGCACATGGAATATTCTCCAAGATAGATCACATTCTTGGTCACAAAAGAGTCCTTCTTAAGTATAAAAGAACTGCGATCACACCATGCATATTTTCAGACCACAATGCTATGAAGCTTGAAATCAACAAAAGGAAATCTGGAAAACCTCCAAAAACATGGAGGTTAAAGAACACCCTACTAAAGAAAGAATGGGTCAACCACGTAGGGAAGTATTTAAAAATATATAAAAACAAATGAAAACGAAAACACAACAATCCAAACACTTTGGGATGCAGAGAAGACACTCCTGAGAGGAAATACATTGCAAACCAGGACTATCTCAAGAATAAAGAAAAATCCCAAATAGAAAATCTAACAGAACACCTAAATAAAATACAGGCAGAACAGCAAAGACAGCGTAAACCCAGCAGAAAAAGAGAAATAAAGGTCCGAGCATAAATAAACAATATAGACAATTAACAATATAGAATTTAAAAAATGTAGAGCATATCACAACACGAGTTGTTTTTTTGAAAAAAAACAAACATTGACAAACCTCTAGCCAGGCTTCCCAAAAAGAAAAGGGAGACGACCCAAGTAGATAAAATTATGAATGAAAATGGAATTATTACAACCAATACTTCAGAAATACAAGCAATTATCAGGGAATCATATGAAAAATTATATGCCAACAAACTGGACAACCCAGAAGAAATGGACAAATTCCTAGACACCCACACACTTTCAAAACTCAGAAAGAAATAGAAAACTTGAACAGACCCGTAACCAGCGAAGAAATTAAATCAGTCATCAAAAATCTCCCAATAAGAGTCCAAGACCAGATGGCTTCCCAGGGGAATTCTACCAAGGGTTGAAAGCAGAGATAATACTTATCCTTCTCAAGCTATTCCACAAAATAGAAAGGGAAAGAAAACTTCCAGACTCATTCTATGAAGCCAGTATTACTTTGACAGAGAACCAGTAAAAAAAGAGAACAGGCCAATAACCCTTATGACTATGGATGCAAAAATTCTCAATAGGATACTAGCAAATCGAATTCAAGAGCATATAAAAAGAATGATTCACCATGATCAAGTGGGATTCATTCCTGGGATGCAGGTCGGGTTCAACATTCACAAATAAAAGTGATACATCACGTTAATGAAAGAAAAGATAAGAACCATATGATCCTATCAATCGATGCAGAAAAAGCATTTGACAAAATTCAGCATCGTTTCTTAATAAAAACCCTCGAGAAATGCGGGATAGAAAGAACATACTTAAAAATCATAAACGCCGTTTATGATAAGCCCACAGTTAACATCATCCTCAATGGGGGGAAAACTGAGAGCTTTTTCCCTGAGATCCGGAACACGACAGGGATGTCCACTCTCACCGCTGTCGTTTAACATAGTGTTGGAAGTCCAAGCAACATCAATCAGACAACAAAAGGAAATCAAAGGCATCAAAATTGACAAAGATGAAGTTAAGCTTTCAATTTTTCCAGATGACATGATATTATACATGGAAATTCCAATAGACTCCACCAAAAGTCTACCAGAATGGTAAATGAATTCAGCAAAGTTGCAGGATACAAAATCTATGTACAGAAAGCAGTTGTATTCCTAAGCAATAATAATGAAGCAACAAAAGACAAAAAAACTGATCCCATTCACAATTGAACGAAGAAGCATAAAATACCTAGGAATCAATCTAACCAAAGATGTAAAAGATCTGTATGCTGAAAACTATAGAAAGCTTATGAAGGAAAGGGAAGAAGATACAAAGAAATGGAAAAACGTTCCGTGCTCATGGGTCGGAAGAATATTTTCAAAATGTCAATACTACCCAAAGCTATCTACACATTCAAAGCAATCCCAATCAAAATTGCACCAGAATTCTTCTCGAAGTTAGAACAAGCAATTCTAAAATTCATATGGAACCAATAAAGCCCCGAATAGCCAAAGTAATTTCGAAGAAGTCCAAAGCAGGAGGCATCACAATCGCAGTCTTTAGCCTCTACTACAAAACTATAATCATCAAGACAGCCTAGTGTTGCCAAAAAAGAGACCCATACACCAAAGGAATAGAATTGAAACCCACAAAAATATGGCCAATCCATCTTTAACAAAGGAGGAAGGAATATCCAAGGAAAAAAGACAGTCTGGTTAACAAATGTGGCAGGGCAAACAGGGCAGTAAGATGCAGAAGGTAAGAACTAGACCACTTTCTCAAAACATTCACAAAAAGAAATTCAAAATGGAAAAAAGACCTGAATGTTGGACAGGAAATCATGGCAACCCTAGCGAAGAAAACAGGAAAAGACCATTCTGACTTCAGCTGCAACAATTTCTTACTTGACACATCCCCAAAGGCAAAGGATTTAAAAGCACAAATGAACTATTGGGACCTCATGAAGATAAAAACTTCACAGCAAATAAAAGGCAACCAACGGAATCGGAAAAGATATTTGCAAATGACATATCGGACAAAGGGCTGCTATCCAAAATCTATAAAGAGCTCACCAAATTTCGCTTCGAGAAGCAAATAATCCAGTGTAGAATTTGGCACAAAACATGAATAGACATTTCTCTAACGAAGAAATCCTGATGGCCAGCAGGCACATGAAAAGATGCTTAATGTTGCTCCTCATCAGGGAAATACAAATAAAAACGACACTCGGATATCACCTCCGTCTGTTGGAGTGGCAAAATAAACAATTCAGGAGACTATAGATGCTGGCGAGGATTTGGTGAAACAGGAGCCCTCGTGCACCGTTGGTGGGAATGCAAACTGCTGCAACAACTCTGGAAAACATTGTCAAGTTTCCTCCAAAATTAAAAATAAATCTGAACTATGACACAGCAGTAGCACTGCTAGGAATTTACCCAAGGAATACAGGAGTACTGATGCATAGGGACCCCTGTACCCCAATATTAATAACACCACTCTCAATAGCCAAATTGTGGAAAGAGCCTGAATGTCCAACTGATCAATTGATAAAGAAACTGTGGTTTACATACACAATGGAGTACTACTTTGCAATGAGAATAAAATATGGACCATGGTAGCAATGTGGATGGAACTGGAGAGTGTTAGGGTAAGTGAAAGACAGATACGATATGTGTTCACTCTTATGTGAATCCGGAGAAACTTAAAAGGGACCCATGAAGAAAGCGTAGGATAAAAAAAGAGGTTAGAGTGGGACAGAGCCAAAGCATGAGACTCTTACAAACTGAAAAATAACAGGGTGGATGGGGGGTGGGAGGGAGGGGAGGGTAGGCAATGGGTATTCAGGAGGGCATGTGTTGGGTTGAGCATGGGTGTTGTATGGAACGAAATCTGACAATAAATTTCATATTAAAAGAAAATCAGGATAATATATCATTTCTGGAAAATAGTCCATGTTTTCATTTATTTATTTTTCGTAAGCTCTATACCCAACGTGGGGCTCAAACTTGTGACCCTGAGATCGAGTCCCAAGCTCCACCGATTGAGCCCGACAAGCACCCCTGTCCTTCTCTTATCCAATTCTAATATCTTGAGATTTAAGTCGTTGACTTCACTCTGAAAAGCAGTGAGTCTTACTTGCAGCCAACTGCAAGCAGCACACATCGGAAAAAAAACGAGAGGTGAAAAAAATGGGGATGATGCCTGCCTTTTGAAAAGCATTCCAATCTCAAAGTAATACCGAAAAGAGATCTCACCTTGTTAACGGATTTTGTTTCGGCGATGTTACCGGTTATAATCGAGATACAAAAAGTAACCGCCATGAAAATGACATTCCCATCATGGGACCCAGGAGGAAAGGCGGGCCCCACATTGCAGAGGGCGGCCACCCTCTGGACCCGCTTGGCTTCCACCTCGCGCAGCGTCGTAGCCTTCCTCAGGGTCTGTTGCAGCTTCTGCTCCACCAACTCCAGGGTCTCTTGCAACTGGCGGTTTTGATCTGCAGTCTAGGAAATGAAAACAAAGCATCAAAATGTAGCAAGTTCTCTCTCCTTTTCCATTTTGAATAAAGTGAAACAAATTCTCAATGCAAAGATCTATTGTAAGTTCTGACCGAAGCCAATGTTTTTGGTAAGTGTTTCAGAATAAACATTTCCTTTCTACAAGGAGTCACCCATGGCCTTGGGCCTCATTTCACTGTGCAAAACTTGTCTTGCCAAAGTATTTGCTCTGCTTCAGTATCTTCAGAGAAGTCTTTTAAAAGACAAAATTCCCACAAATTAAAGAAAACCCATCTTCTGGAGGAGCTTTCTCGTTCTTCCTGACAAGTTAACGAGAGAAAGGTCCGGTCTTACATAATTATAGACTCTTGTCTTAGGGCTCACTACATAGGGCATTCTGAGGTGGGCACAACGGCCAGCACAGAGGTTCGGAGAGCATGCCTGATGCCAGAGGAGTTATTTTTGCAAGTGTATGGTTATTCTACAAAAACACTCTCACTCTTGAAAAATAATTCAACCTGGAAAATTTAGACAAGAGATTTTTTTGTTAAAGGACTTTTAGGGACTCCGAGGTGGCTCAGTCAGTTAAGGTTTCACCTTCGGCCTAGGTTATAATCTCATAGCTCATGGGTTCAAGCCCCGCCTCGGGCTCTGTGTTGACAGCTCAGAACCTCGAGTACGTTTTGGATTCTGTGTGTCCCTCCCTCCTTCTCTGGCCTCCCCTGATCATGCTCTCGCTCGGTCGCTCCCTCTCTCAAAAATAAATAAACATTAAAAATATCTAAAGTCCTTTTAAAAATTATGTATAAGGTGAGGTTCTTGCAAGGTTAACATTTAATCCCACAAAATTCTTCCTTCTGTTTGAGTTTAGCTTTGCGTGTGTATACTCACCGGATATCATGCCTTAAAACCCTCAAATAAATAAAATACTTGCTGTATACATCGTATTTCACGATCTGCCTTTTACAGTCATGATTTGGAACACCTTACGTGCTCTCAAACAGCATTCCTGAATGTCATTTTAATGGCTTCCTAATATTTCACTTTTATTGTCATTTTGTGTCTACTGACACATTTTATAAACACACCAGGCAAACTTTGTTTCCAAGAAGCTGGATGAGGTTTTCCTTTTTACTGCCGGATGACTTGAGACAACCAAGGAAGAGACGTGCGGCTTCCCAAAAGACAGGGTCTTGCATCCTCAAGCCAGACTATGCTTCTGCACCTGATATTCTCCCCGATCTCAAGTACTAACCAAAACGGTCGGCTGCCTACAAATTCCTGGCCCCTCACCGCTCTTTTGGAAAGAGTGCTAACAAGCAAAAGTGTAACGTGCAGTTAACACATAAGAAGGAATCAATGAGGGTAGCAACATAACATGCTTACATAACATCTGAAAGATTCCCATGACGTTGAAGTAACCCCGTTTTTCAACACAAGATTTTAACACCCTGAAAATTTTACACTGAGACTAGGTCCTTAACTTCATTTGTAATTAACAAAAGAGGAATGAAGTTCAATGCAACCAACGATGATGCAGAGAGCGTTTCTTTGCGATCTCGTTTTCAAGTTTATCCTTGAGGTCGTGCAGGCAAGTGGCTTCATGCTGTGCCCTGAGACAGTGCTTCTCAAAGGTAGTGATCCTCTGTTGCATGTCTTCCTTCTGGGCCATGGCCTACAGCAGGTATTTCAGAGGAAAGACAGGGAAAGAATTAGTGTACGACACATTAACATACTCCAGACAGAAAAACAGGGTGAAATCCTAATTTACAAAAGGAAAGGAGCATCCTCGGGGCACCTGGGTGGCTCAGCCGGTGACGCTTTGTGAGTTGGGGCCCCGTGTAAGGCTCAGCGCAGACAATGCGGAAGCTTCTTGGGATTTTGACCACTCAGTTAACCAGGCTTATTCTTTCCGATGTGTTCAAAGACAAACGAATAATATAATCTCCCGGACATAAAATCTCCTCCCTCGTTGCCTCCGGACACAAGTGAGGTTTCCACAGTACAGGGCCTTCCATCTGGAGGCACACACCAGAAGACAACCATCATTTTTCCGGGAAAAGGGTGGATGAAATCTCACCCAATTACCACAAAGTTGAAGCAGTGGTGTTAACAAATGGAAACCAAACTCAACCTTTCATATAATTGGTAGTCATCTGTAGCTTAGCCTGTAACAAAACTGTATCACATGGTATCTGACACTGCAAATGGAACAAGAACATTCTGCCCTGCTTTTCTTGTCCACCACCCGAAAGATTCCTCTTCCAGCCTTCTGTTTACTAGGCAATTTATGTCAGCAGTCTCAAGAGTGAAAGTGATGAGTCTTAAGAAATGATTGAATTCTCCGCATATTGAACTCAGCTGCGGGGTTTCCACCCATCTTGGCCAAACAACTCCACTGAAAGGGTTATATAATTTCTGCAAATACTTTTGTTTTAAATTCTTACATGACCTCACCTACACTAAGGTACTAAACAGACTGCATGTGTACATACACGAGGGTCTGAGACGGTCTTCCTGAGTTGGCATTGCTGGGCTGGGGGTGAGGTGTGCGGGGACTGTCCACAAAGGGCAGCTCACAGTGACAGGAGGAGGCACAGGGAAACCATCCTACCCTTACTAGTTTCTGTGACAATGATCAGATTCCCATCGACGACCACACGTGCAGAAGCGGCCGCACTCCTCCATGACCTTACACCAGGACCAGCGGGCTGCCCCTCGCTCACTCTGACCGCCACGACCAGGAGCACGGAACCCCTGGGAGGAGGGCAGGGCGGCAGAGGCAGCCGTGACGGCCCCTCGGCAGAGCCGCCCTCTCACGGTCGTGCCCCCGTAAGCGAGTTGAGACCAACACGCTGGTTCCTACGTGCCGAGTGTGTTCCCAACACGGACCGAGAGCACGGCATGGGCCAAGCTCAGATGGCCCACACTCCACACCCGATGGCACTCCGCCACCTGCCCCCCAGGCCTCAGCAGGGGAGAGCCCAGGGAGGACAGATTCAACCACGCAGATGGAGAGACGGCCCGCCCAAGCCCCGGAGTAACGTTCCGTTCTGCTGCTACTTCTATCAAACTCCACAAGTTCAAACCCGTGGGAAATGAAGGACACACTGGGCAAAGACCGAACAAAACACCCCACGTTTAACTCGATGACGGCGTGGCCATTTCAAATGCCACCGACTTCACGGACATCTCGCTGCAACTTGGTGTTCTTTTCTTCAGAAATGAAGAGGTCCTTCCCTGAGGTGTCTAGGTTCTCTTCCAGCTTGACCACGAGACTGGAGAGGAGAGCCAGGCGCTCTTTCCTCTAGCTCTTCACCTTTGAAAGCCAGAAAGGGAAACAAGGGACGGGCCCCACCGCTAGTCTTGTTTAAAAAACAAGGGAAAAAAAGAAACCCCTCCAATCAAATCCTGTGATGACATCTGGAGCTGAACTCTGAATGTGGCCTTTATATCTTCAACGAAACTATACCCCTTTGTGCCACAAGTAACTGCTCCTCACTTGGAAACAAAGGGATTGAGTTTGTTCTCAGAAGACTTTCGTTAGTCTTTACTGTAGAGTTACCCTAAGGTCCCCTTCGCCTCATATAACATGAGGGAATACTGGTAAGCTCTTTCTCGCTTGCTTTTTTTCACACAGTTGCTTGTTAACAGCTTTCAATTTTACATTGGAGAGAAAACTTCCCCGGAAAAAAGTACACTATGAAATTTGTACCAGCCAATCGATATGCACAACATTTCCACCAACCGCTGTTTTTTAACCATAGAGGTCTGACAAGAATTCAAAGAAGCTTAAAAGGAAACTCCAGTTACACAAACACGCAATGTGTGCCTGATCACACACATCATGTGCACAAGTCAAGAACCGCTGTGGCTAGTCACACCGTTTCTTCCTCCGTTTTGTGGCTCCTGAACATAGAATTCAGGGCCATGAGCATCTCCGGCTAACTGGACAGGCCAGCCTGAGACGTCGCCTGTTGCCTCACCACCGTCATCCGGAGAGATCTCTCGTGCCTGGAGACAAGGAACTCCAAATGTTCTAGCAGCAGCTAGCGGGAGAGGCAAAAAGAATCCGTGTTTCAAGAACACTTTCAATTCCGGGCCTTAAGTTCACCAAATGCAAAACCAAGTCTGAATCCTTTAAATTCAATTCCGAGGTAGGGAGCTGCCCAAGCAATTGTGTTAAAATAGCCTTACTTTTCCTCACAGATCAAACAAGGTCTGAGAAAAATGGGTCCCATCCAACTCCACTGGGACATGTGGACCAAGGGAGAGAATGGTGTCCTGTGTGTAAATACACTGGCACGGCGCCTACTGACCCTGGTCTTATTTCTCTCTGCCTTCATTTCTGTGGTTTCCTCTCTCTGTAAGAGCTCCTCCTTGCAGATGGTGAGCTATCAGTGAGTCCTGCAAACTCCTGGGGTTGGAAACGGGATAAAAGTGGAGAAACAGAGGGGGTCGTTAGCCAGAGCGCACCTGGCTTCCGTGGTTCTCCAGAGTCCACTCACCCTACTCCAATCACCCACAACCTTCAAGTAGCACACACACATAAGTCCCTTCCTCACCAATCACAGGAGTTCCAGGGATTTTTGTAGGAACTGAGACTCAATGGGACAGAGATATTTTCAGGTGCCTTGCAGGTCTATGACAGAGGAAATCTGCTGTTGCCCACTCCCAGCCTCTGGCCCCGTCTGGCAAGCATGTTTGTGGAGCGGCAATGGGGAAAGGCACCGGGACTCAAAAGCTGCTGACAGCCTGAATAACTGGCTCAAAGTCAACCATACAGAATGGACTCTTCAAAAATGATAGTACGACTCGACGAAAGGAAGAGTTTAAGACTTATTTCCTTAGTCAAGCAGGAAACTTTCTGGCAGAAGGATTTCTGAGAGATGCCAGGGCCTACAACACCGCGTGGGGTTTTTCTTCCGTCAATACTGTGCGCCCACCCAGGACATGGCATACATGTGGGCTCCAAGGAGGTGTACGCACACTCTCCAGTCAATCGAGCGCAGAGACTGATGCAAGGCTCAATCCGTGAGCCATGACATCATGAACTGAGCTGAAACCAAGAGTCAGACGCTTAACTTCCTGAGCCACCCAGGCGCCCCAGAGGTTTTTTCCGCTATAGGACAAATGGAATAAAGTTTCTCTTAACTGAAATTCCAAATAAAGAGTGGTTGACTTCGGCAATTCTAGAAAATCTGTGTATAAACAGGTGACATTCTTCAAGGTCCTTCATAAATTAACCCTTTACAAATCAATGGGAATTCTGCCACAGAACTGAACACGTTCCTTGAAATCTGACTTGACAAGGTGAACCCACAGAAGCCTTTCTGACCCTTGATGTAGAACTGTGCAAACCCATTTCCATGTGGAGATATTGTTCCAATAAATTCATTGGAAACTTTTCTGGAGATGTGTGACATTTGGAAAGGCTGGCAGATGAGCTGAGCAGCTTCGAAATATCAAAAAATAGTAACTAAAAGGGAGGTCTCAATCCATGAAATATACGCAGATACTAAGCTATTATAGCATTTCATACCCGAAAACATATAAAAAACTAACAAGATAAAACTTACCAAAACTTGTGCATTGAAACAGACAATACCCACAAGATGCCATTTGCAGTCAAGAGAAAGGCAAACAAAAGTGGAAATTCAGGATTAAGTCCTAATCGCATAAAATGAGCTGTAGCAGACGCTGTCCTCTGGGGAAAGTGTGCACCACCTCCTGTTGCTATTGAGGTCACGTCAAGTGTTGCACGAATCTGCTAATCAGCTCTTGGTAAGCCCTTCACTTCTCCAGTAAATCAAGCACCACAGGAAACGTGATATCTCATGGTTCCTGGGTAATTGTCACCGTGTTAAGCGTAATACCATGAACCATGGATTACACCCTGGGACCCGTCTGATGTGTCCGTAAGGATGCTGGACGTGCTCCCGAGATGCAGAGAAGAGTCATGTTATGACAAGAAAAGGCTGAATGGCCTGACATGTACTGAGGCCCACAGCTGCAGCTGCCAGCCGGCCAGCGTGAAAGAAAGGGAAATTCTCGAAGCTCTCGCTGCGGCTATCCCAGCACCTGAAAAACCTGGGGCTTTTTGTGAGACATCTTTTTGTCTCATGTTGAAGATGTGGCATCTCTATGGGGGTACTAATGTTATGAGACGGGCACACGTGCAATCTCGACTCAAACGGAAAGACAAGTCCTGACATCACAAGTTAAGGCAGAAGGAAGGGAATGACCAAAAACTGGAATATTTCAATGCAGGCACAGGATAGCTTGGTGATTTTAGAAAGGGGTTTGGCTTTTAGAATGGTCAAGACGGATAGGAAGAGCAGCTTCTACCACGAAGAGGAAGTACACGGTTTCCCAGACGCCCAAGAGGTGATTGCAGAGAAGGAACTACAATCCACCACATGTCAACCACTCCAACACAAACAGTGAAAAACCCACGAAAATCAGTTGAGGAGACCATGGCTGCCTGCACAGGTTTTTCATGCAGAAGGAGGGGCCCTGTCGGGGGGAAAATGCCACAAAGGACATTTATTCACGAAAAAGACAAGTGAGCACAATGATGTTGGGTAGGAAGGGGTGAAGCAGCTACCGTCTGAGCGGACACAGGCTGGGTATGATCAGGGCGACTGGCCCTGTGTAGGAAGCTCACCCCAGGGTCCTGAAGGCAACAAGTGCCAGTGGCCAGTGGTCTGGCTGCACAACTAGAGCCCTTTCCCTGGACCAGTTCCATCCCGGCTCTGTCCCTCAACTCAGGAAGTACGCTGAAAGCAAGGGACTGTCCTTTAAATTTCCACTGACACTGGACAATGTCCTGGCCACCCAGAACCCCACGGGTCACCATCAAACGTGTCTTGGCAGCTCACTCGCTCTGGAGGGCAGCAAGTCTAAGTACACCAGCGGAGAAGGGGCCACGAGGACATGTGAAGCTCATGACAAATGCCATTTACAAGAAGGACGGTCATTGCTACCAAAGAGAACAACCTCAGATGAAATATATGAAAGGAAGATTCCGAGGGATGTTTTTATAAACTCCGTCAAGGCCAACACAATAAAGAAATCCCTGCTACAGAAAACTGTCCAAATGACGTGGTCACAGGACCTATGTCACAGCCTATCTGGAAACTCAAGAATGAGACTCTGATTATGGTAAAAAAAAAAAAAAAAAAAAAAAATACGAAAAAGGTTTGGGGGATGCAGAGATTCAAAATGTGTATCCTAAAGAAGGTCGAGTGCAGAGAAAAACCCAGAGGATGTCGCAGAAGACAGCACAGAGAGGAGATCTGGTGAAAACCCCAGAGGTCGAGGAAAGCTGAATGGAAGTGCCATCGCTGGAAAGCCTGCTGCCACCAGATGTGATCCGGCAGAGTCTCAGCTACTCTCCCACATGGACCATTCCATGACAAGGGCGCTGGGACTAAAGCCAGCCAGCCGTCTATGGAGACTTGAGCCAGGAAGGCCCTCCTGAAAAGTTGCAAAGACATTGCCCGCATCCACCACATACAGCCAGGCCCCGAGACCCAAAATTGCCCCATCCAGCGGGTCCTCCCCACCCCATGCAGGTCTGCACATCAGGACATTTGTGAGACCCACCCTCACTTTCCAGACAGCAGATCCTTACCAAGGAGCTCAGTGAATCTCTTCACCTGCCATGCACACGTCTGTGCGTGAAAATCGAGGGAGCATGCAGCCAGTCCACCCGAGACGCACGTGTGTCACTACCACCTAAGGGTTTTTCAGCAGGAACATCGTGTGTGAGACTTTTGTGCACTTGGACAACCTACCCACACACGGACATAAGGGACAAAAGATCTGATATAAAACGAATAATGTGTTTTCCATAAGTAGTCTTTCAAAAAATGACATTACCTTGTAGCATGCCTGTCTCTGTACCTGCCTGGAGAAAATGCCTCTCAGCCTACTCTCACAGGCCTTTTTTGTAATGCAACAATGTGTTCAGACTCTATTAGGAATATGGCTGTAAAATGCAGGCTAGAAAAGCTTTATAACAATTCATTCACCTCTGTATCTCCTAGGCCATGAGGTAGCAAGCGTACTGATTACATTAAGCAATCATGAAGTAGTCACTCTTCAATGTTAATGCATGATTACGCATGTAACAATGTAATTATACAGGAATCTTTCTAATTCCTCCATTTCTGATGACTAGTTCTGGAGATACACTTAAAAACAGCTTAGTGTGTAACCTAAGCCAACACTGATGCGAGTTCTGGTAGAAAATTTATCCTAGAAACAAAACGGAGAAAAAACTTAGGTATGAATACAGCACAGAGCTGTGAACCTGTTTTCTATGTAACTGTTTCCATAGCTTCCTCGACTCTGAGAATATGGTATATATGACATAAAACATACAAATGTTAATGAAATTTTTGTGTTTCTACTAAGGTTTCTGGACAACAGGAGAGTTTGAACACTTAAGATTTCTGGTGAGGAAGTTATACATGGATTTTCAATTGTGGGCAGGATTTAAAACCGAGAACCAAGTTTTTCTAGGATCAGTTGTAGTCATCCGTGGGGAAAAATGGAGAAAGCACTACCATCGTCAACAGAAAAAAGTAAAATAGAATTTTTTTATTTTAATTTTTTAAATGTTATTCTTTATTTCTTAGAGACAGAGACAAAGAGCAGCAAGGGAGGGGCGGAGTGAGAAGGAGACAAGGAATTCAAAGCAGACTCCAGGCTCTGTGTTGTTAGCACAGAGCCAGACTCGGGGGTTACCTCGCCAACACAAAGTTCATGACCCGACCTGAAGTTGGCTGTTTAACCGACTGAGCCACCCAGGAACAGAATAGGAGTAATTTGGAGGTTCCTTGTACACAAAGCAAACCTGTTTCCCCAAAAGAGTTAGTTACTAAGTTGCTCAGCAAAAGCCAGCACAAAGGGCCAACAGGCAGGACACAGTTTCAGAAGAAAGGCCGTCTTCTCAGAGATCGTGGCGTATGGTACACCGATGGGGCAGGATGTCGGCATCTCTGCACAGCGGGAGGCGCTCCCAACACAGCCAAGCTGCTGAGAGGCGAGTGGGGCAGGTGCAGGGAGGACTGCAGGACTCGGTCCCTCCACGAGTCCACCCAAGTGAAGACAGGGTACAGATCTCCAGGGACCTCACACATGGCCTCTGAGACATGCAAGCTCCATGACAGAGTACCCAGGGACCAGCAGGGAGAGGGAAGAGCAGGAAAGAGGCAAAGCCATCTCCCTGGCTTCTGACCACCGGACCAGGTAGCAAGCTGCTACGTTCACAAGAGGAGGCAGAGATGTTTGCAGATTTGTGGCCCATGTGGAACTCAAAGAGCAGACAACCCACCCAGATGGAGCTTCACTATGAGGCGGTCGGAAAGGTGTCCAAGAGACAGAGGGGGGTGGATGAAGAAGAATTCAGGACAGCCGAACCTCCCAAGAAGAATCTCCTCCCCGATTCTGAGTGACTCAGACTCGTGACAAAATCAGCCATCCTGCAGCAGCACTGTGCACACGTTCCCCCTATTCCACCAAACCACACACTCCCATGCCCTTCTATTGCTCTCCGTATAACCACATACGTCTTTGGGTGAGGTACCTGCAGCACATAGTGTTCAGCACCTAGAACAGTGCCTGCCATGCACTCAATAAACAGGTGAACACTTTAGTGTACGCCTTGTACTCACCCAGGTAACTATTACACACATTGCTTTTCAATATTACGTGGTTCTGTGTAGGGTAGAAAGACACAAACTGTCCTGTGCTTTATGTGATGGGTGATATGAGGCGGTTGTACCTGTTGCCTAAAGCACGAATCTTATAGCTCAACCCACACAATAGGAGCCACACTACCCAATGGCGTCTACCCTGCTTCCAGTCGTGTCACCCCCCAACACACTATCCACACAGTAACAGCACCAGCTTTTAAAAATTTTAACATCATGTCAGTCCTTTCCCCTGAGGACACAATGACCCAAGGCCCTTCTCTGAATACCAAATTCCTTACGGGGAAGTTTCTGCCCAACACCAGCGGCCTGGTGCCTCACTTGACTCCACTTCCCCTTCCATAGCTTAAAACAAAGCCACGTTTCTCCTTGATTCTGGCTTTTGGCCCCAGAGACTGCTTGGAGAATGTTCTGTTAGACTCAGATGCTGATGGACCTCTCCAGAAAAAGCCTTTCCTGAACGGCAGTGCGCAAGTAAGCAATTCCTCCTAACTGCGTCATTCTTTCAGATAAACTCAGATGTGCCTCCACCTTCGACTCCGAGGAACACAGATGCCAGATCCCAACTACCACAATGGTGCAGGGTCATAAAGGGGCTCAACAAGGGTGCCTAGTTGTGTCTGTGCAGATGATGCAGGTGCACCAACCCAGAAACCCTTGTTGTCGGGGTTGCACTGTACAGTTGAGGGGCAATTCATCCCGATTCTGCTTCAGTTTCTGGGTCTCCCGTCCTCTGCCCTTTTGTCCGTACTTCCTCTCTCTCAAAAGTAAATAAATATTACCAAAAAAATTTTTAAAAAGCCAAAACTGATCAAACACTCACAGAATAAGTGTCACCCCATCCACCTCCTCGTCCTGCTTTGCCACATCCAGCCCGTCCCTGCAATGCTTGCCCTGGGCAAGCACATGAAAGGGGAGGAAGGCAGCGGCGGTGGGGTGGGGGGGCCTGAGACACAACATCACCACTCAATGGACGCTGGCTGAGGATGAGCAAACTGACCATTTTAGAACGACGGGTACTAGGCAAGGATTACAGGGTTTCGTTTTCTCCTGCAACAAATGCTGTTGAGCAAAATGTTTACTATGACTTCTCTTTCTTCCCCACCTGTTCTTATACTTGTGAATATTCTGTTAGTCAACCTATCATGAACTGGGAAAGATGATTTCAATCTGAAGCATGTTGGCAGGCATCAAGGAGACACTGAGGTAGTCACAACTGGAAGGAATGAGACCCCAACAAAAGGGAAGCCCGCTGAGCCAACACTAATGTTCAGAGTCCTCTCTCTCTCTCAAGACATGTGAGGATTCTGAATTTCTTCAGGGATTTGAGGCAATATACCAATGAGCAGGAAAGGAAACAAAACAGACAAGCAGAAAATCACTGATAACCAACACTGTACAGCACAGGGAGGTACAGAAAATTACCCCGGCACTCGGCAAACACTGCCTGAGAAGCTGAGCCTTCAATAATCTCATTGTGCTGCGGAGAAAATACCTGGGCTTTTGGACCAAGTCCCAAAGAGGGGTCCTGGAAGACACTCCAGGCCTCGAGATGGACATCCTGGAGGACTACACGGGGGTGGTGAACATTTTGAGCCCCGTTCACACTGAACCTTACAAAGACAGAGGACCGGTGACAAGTCATTCAGGCCTGACTGAGCTCAATAACCATCACACTCAGTGTGTGTGGGATGAAAGGCTGAAGAAAAGCAAGCACACGAAGAGCCTCTATGCTTCTCCATAATGTCCAACACAAAATTTAAAAAAGAAATTAAGAAAAGAAAAAGAATAAATGAAAAGAAATGAAAAAAAGAAACAAAAGAAAGAAAAGAGAAAAGAAAAGGGATGCCTGGGTGGCTCAGTCGGTTAATCATCCCACTTTGGTTCGGGTCATGATTTCACGGTTTTATGATTTGATTCCCGTGTCGAACTCTGTGCTGACATTGAAAAGCATGGAGCCTGCTTTGGATTCTGTGTCTCCCTGTTTGTCTCCATCTCCCATGCTCAAGATTTGTCTCTACCTCTCTCTCAAAATAAATAATATTAAAAAAATCTATTTTAATAAAAAAGAAAAAAAAAAACAGGGAAAGGCACGAGCATAGCTCAGGTTACTCGTTTAGGTGACCAAAATTTGGTTTCGACCCAGGTTTGTGAGTGTGAGCCCTGTGTTGGTCTCTCTACTGATAGAATGGAGCCTCTCAAGAGTCTCTACGCTCCCCTCCCATCCTCTACCCCGACGCGTACTCTCACTCTCTTTCTGAAAAATAAATAAACATTTTAAAAAACAAGGTTTTACATCATATAGACGAAAAGAAGAAAGAACAGAAAGAGACCAAAGGGAGACACACCGACTGGAAATACGGGATGCAAAGGTCAACTGTCCAACAAGCCTACTTGACAAATGGGAAATTTTCAGAGAATCAAAACAGATTCTAAACCTAAAAATTATCAGAGCTAAAACTAAGAACTCTAGGCGCCTGAATGGCTCATTTGGTTAAGCATCTGACTTCAGGTCAGGTCGTGATCTCGTGATTCGGGAGTTTGAGCCCCGCGTTGGACTCTGTGCTGAGTGCTCAGAGCCTAGAACTTGCTTCGGTATCTGTGTCTAGCTCTCTGTTCTTCCCTTGCTCAAATTCTGTCTTTCCAACATAAATAAGAGTAAAAAAAAAATTTTAGTAAGATTAAGAACTATGGGGGTTAATATCAGACTAAACACAAGTGAAGAGAGCCACAGTGAACTGGAAGATAAGTATGTAAAAATTTATCTAGACCATACACAGAGAAAAAATCAATAGAGAAACCCAAAAGACACACAAAATATGGTTGAAGGGTCCAATGAGAACCTTCAAAGTAGAGAAAACACAGAATGGGGGTTACCAGATCCCTACAAAGAATCAAAACTTTCCAAAACTCATAAAAGAACCATGACAATGACTCCACAAAGAATGCCTGAGGCAAAAAAA
This sequence comes from Panthera onca, assembly GCF_046562875.1. Classification (NCBI taxonomy): domain Eukaryota; kingdom Metazoa; phylum Chordata; class Mammalia; order Carnivora; family Felidae; genus Panthera; species Panthera onca. The sequence goes on from NC_138349.1 coordinate 69,285,637, forward strand.
AAAGATCCCACCACTAGGAGAGGGGAACAGAATGTACATACCAGTCTGTGGGCTGGTCAGCGGTGGACTGGGGCAGACATCAGCAGACCCCGCCCACCAACGCAAGTTATTCATGACAGCACAGAAGTGCCCCGTAGTTCCGCACAACTCCAAGGACTATCCAACATGACCAAACGGAAGAGTTCCTCTCAAAGAATCTCAAGGAAATGACAGTTCATGAACTGATCGTAAAGGATTTAAACAATATAACAGAAACTGAAATCAGAGTAATAGTCATAAAACTAATCGCTGGGCTCATAAACAGTATACAAGACACCAGAGAGTCTACTGTTACAGAGATCAAGGGACTAAGGAACATACTGGAGGACCTAAAAAATGTTATAAACGAGCTGAAAAATAAAATGGAGAAAACCACAACTCGGATTGAAGATGCAGAGGAGAGAATAGGAGAACTGGAAGAAAAATTTATGGAAAAAGAGGAAGCAGAGAAAAAAGAGATAAAAAGAATCCAGGGGTATGGGGCGAAAATTAGAGAACTGATGCACTGAAGAGAAATAATCTACACATAAGTGGTATTCCAGAGAAGAGAGAAGGAAAGGTGATGAAGGTGTACTTAAAATAATAGTTGAGAACTTCCCAGATCTGGGGAAGGAAAAAGGCATTGAAATCCAAGAGGCACAGAGAACTCCCTTCAGACGTAACTTGAATCCATCTGCACGACATATAATGAAACTGACAAAATAACAAGGATAAAGAGAATATTCTGAAGGCCGTTGGGGATAAACGTGCCCTAACATATAAAGGGACACCGATAAGACTCGTGATGGATCCCTCTACTGAAACATGGCAGGCCAGAAAAGATTGGCAGGAGATCTTCAACGTGATGAACAGAAAAAAATATCCAGCCAAGAATCCTTTATCCAGGAAATCTCTGATTTAGAATGGGAGAGAGAAAGTTCTTTCCAAACAAAACGGAAGGAATTCATCACCACTAAACCAGTCCTACAAAAGATACTAAGGGGGATCCTGTGAGACAAAGTACCAGAGACATTGCTACAAGCACGAAACTTACAGACATCACAATGACTCTACACTCATATCTTTCTACAACACTGAATGTAAATGGACTAAAAGCGCCAACCAAAAGACATAAGGTATCAGAATGGATAGAAAAACGAGACCCAATTATTTGCTGTTTACAAGAGACTCATTTTAGACATGAGGACACCTTCAGATTGAAAGTGAAGGGATGAAAAACTATCATGCTACTGGAAGTCAAAAGAAAGCTGGAGTAACCATACTTAGGCAAACTGGACTCTAAATTAAAGGCTGTAACTAAAGAAGGAAATTTTATAATAATTACAGGGTCTATCCATCAGGAAGAGCTAACAATTATAAATGTCTATGCGCCGAATACGGGAGCCCCCAAATATATAAAACAATTACAAACATAAGCAACCTTACTGATAGAAAGTAGTAATTGCAAAAGACTTTAATACCCCACTTGCAGAAGTGGATACATCATCTAGACACACGGTCAATAAAGAAAAAAGGGCCATGAATGATACATTGGATCAGATGGATTTGACAGATATATTTAGAACTCTGCATCCCAAAGCAACAGAATATACTTTCTTCTCAAGTGCACATGGAATATTCTCCAAGATAGATCACATTCTTGGTCACAAAAGAGTCCTTCTTAAGTATAAAAGAACTGCGATCACACCATGCATATTTTCAGACCACAATGCTATGAAGCTTGAAATCAACAAAAGGAAATCTGGAAAACCTCCAAAAACATGGAGGTTAAAGAACACCCTACTAAAGAAAGAATGGGTCAACCACGTAGGGAAGTATTTAAAAATATATAAAAACAAATGAAAACGAAAACACAACAATCCAAACACTTTGGGATGCAGAGAAGACACTCCTGAGAGGAAATACATTGCAAACCAGGACTATCTCAAGAATAAAGAAAAATCCCAAATAGAAAATCTAACAGAACACCTAAATAAAATACAGGCAGAACAGCAAAGACAGCGTAAACCCAGCAGAAAAAGAGAAATAAAGGTCCGAGCATAAATAAACAATATAGACAATTAACAATATAGAATTTAAAAAATGTAGAGCATATCACAACACGAGTTGTTTTTTTGAAAAAAAACAAACATTGACAAACCTCTAGCCAGGCTTCCCAAAAAGAAAAGGGAGACGACCCAAGTAGATAAAATTATGAATGAAAATGGAATTATTACAACCAATACTTCAGAAATACAAGCAATTATCAGGGAATCATATGAAAAATTATATGCCAACAAACTGGACAACCCAGAAGAAATGGACAAATTCCTAGACACCCACACACTTTCAAAACTCAGAAAGAAATAGAAAACTTGAACAGACCCGTAACCAGCGAAGAAATTAAATCAGTCATCAAAAATCTCCCAATAAGAGTCCAAGACCAGATGGCTTCCCAGGGGAATTCTACCAAGGGTTGAAAGCAGAGATAATACTTATCCTTCTCAAGCTATTCCACAAAATAGAAAGGGAAAGAAAACTTCCAGACTCATTCTATGAAGCCAGTATTACTTTGACAGAGAACCAGTAAAAAAAGAGAACAGGCCAATAACCCTTATGACTATGGATGCAAAAATTCTCAATAGGATACTAGCAAATCGAATTCAAGAGCATATAAAAAGAATGATTCACCATGATCAAGTGGGATTCATTCCTGGGATGCAGGTCGGGTTCAACATTCACAAATAAAAGTGATACATCACGTTAATGAAAGAAAAGATAAGAACCATATGATCCTATCAATCGATGCAGAAAAAGCATTTGACAAAATTCAGCATCGTTTCTTAATAAAAACCCTCGAGAAATGCGGGATAGAAAGAACATACTTAAAAATCATAAACGCCGTTTATGATAAGCCCACAGTTAACATCATCCTCAATGGGGGGAAAACTGAGAGCTTTTTCCCTGAGATCCGGAACACGACAGGGATGTCCACTCTCACCGCTGTCGTTTAACATAGTGTTGGAAGTCCAAGCAACATCAATCAGACAACAAAAGGAAATCAAAGGCATCAAAATTGACAAAGATGAAGTTAAGCTTTCAATTTTTCCAGATGACATGATATTATACATGGAAATTCCAATAGACTCCACCAAAAGTCTACCAGAATGGTAAATGAATTCAGCAAAGTTGCAGGATACAAAATCTATGTACAGAAAGCAGTTGTATTCCTAAGCAATAATAATGAAGCAACAAAAGACAAAAAAACTGATCCCATTCACAATTGAACGAAGAAGCATAAAATACCTAGGAATCAATCTAACCAAAGATGTAAAAGATCTGTATGCTGAAAACTATAGAAAGCTTATGAAGGAAAGGGAAGAAGATACAAAGAAATGGAAAAACGTTCCGTGCTCATGGGTCGGAAGAATAATTTCAAAATGTCAATACTACCCAAAGCTATCTACACATTCAAAGCAATCCCAATCAAAATTGCACCAGAATTCTTCTCGAAGTTAGAACAAGCAATTCTAAAATTCATATGGAACCAATAAAGCCCCGAATAGCCAAAGTAATTTCGAAGAAGTCCAAAGCAGGAGGCATCACAATCGCAGTCTTTAGCCTCTACTACAAAACTATAATCATCAAGACAGCCTAGTGTTGCCAAAAAAGAGACCCATACACCAAAGGAATAGAATTGAAACCCACAAAAATATGGCCAATCCATCTTTAACAAAGGAGGAAGGAATATCCAAGGAAAAAAGACAGTCTGGTTAACAAATGTGGCAGGGCAAACAGGGCAGTAAGATGCAGAAGGTAAGAACTAGACCACTTTCTCAAAACATTCACAAAAAGAAATTCAAAATGGAAAAAAGACCTGAATGTTGGACAGGAAATCATGGCAACCCTAGCGAAGAAAACAGGAAAAGACCATTCTGACTTCAGCTGCAACAATTTCTTACTTGACACATCCCCAAAGGCAAAGGATTTAAAAGCACAAATGAACTATTGGGACCTCATGAAGATAAAAACTTCACAGCAAATAAAAGGCAACCAACGGAATCGGAAAAGATATTTGCAAATGACATATCGGACAAAGGGCTGCTATCCAAAATCTATAAAGAGCTCACCAAATTTCGCTTCGAGAAGCAAATAATCCAGTGTAGAATTTGGCACAAAACATGAATAGACATTTCTCTAACGAAGAAATCCTGATGGCCAGCAGGCACATGAAAAGATGCTTAATGTTGCTCCTCATCAGGGAAATACAAATAAAAACGACACTCGGATATCACCTCCGTCTGTTGGAGTGGCAAAATAAACAATTCAGGAGACTATAGATGCTGGCGAGGATTTGGTGAAACAGGAGCCCTCGTGCACCGTTGGTGGGAATGCAAACTGCTGCAACAACTCTGGAAAACATTGTCAAGTTTCCTCCAAAATTAAAAATAAATCTGAACTATGACACAGCAGTAGCACTGCTAGGAATTTACCCAAGGAATACAGGAGTACTGATGCATAGGGACCCCTGTACCCCAATATTAATAACACCACTCTCAATAGCCAAATTGTGGAAAGAGCCTGAATGTCCAACTGATCAATTGATAAAGAAACTGTGGTTTACATACACAATGGAGTACTACTTTGCAATGAGAATAAAATATGGACCATGGTAGCAATGTGGATGGAACTGGAGAGTGTTAGGGTAAGTGAAAGACAGATACGATATGTGTTCACTCTTATGTGAATCCGGAGAAACTTAAAAGGGACCCATGAAGAAAGCGTAGGATAAAAAAAGAGGTTAGAGTGGGACAGAGCCAAAGCATGAGACTCTTACAAACTGAAAAATAACAGGGTGGATGGGGGGTGGGAGGGAGGGGAGGGTAGGCAATGGGTATTCAGGAGGGCATGTGTTGGGTTGAGCATGGGTGTTGTATGGAACGAAATCTGACAATAAATTTCATATTAAAAGAAAATCAGGATAATATATCATTTCTGGAAAATAGTCCATGTTTTCATTTATTTATTTTTCGTAAGCTCTATACCCAACGTGGGGCTCAAACTTGTGACCCTGAGATCGAGTCCCAAGCTCCACCGATTGAGCCCGACAAGCACCCCTGTCCTTCTCTTATCCAATTCTAATATCTTGAGATTTAAGTCGTTGACTTCACTCTGAAAAGCAGTGAGTCTTACTTGCAGCCAACTGCAAGCAGCACACATCGGAAAAAAAACGAGAGGTGAAAAAAATGGGGATGATGCCTGCCTTTTGAAAAGCATTCCAATCTCAAAGTAATACCGAAAAGAGATCTCACCTTGTTAACGGATTTTGTTTCGGCGATGTTACCGGTTATAATCGAGATACAAAAAGTAACCGCCATGAAAATGACATTCCCATCATGGGACCCAGGAGGAAAGGCGGGCCCCACATTGCAGAGGGCGGCCACCCTCTGGACCCGCTTGGCTTCCACCTCGCGCAGCGTCGTAGCCTTCCTCAGGGTCTGTTGCAGCTTCTGCTCCACCAACTCCAGGGTCTCTTGCAACTGGCGGTTTTGATCTGCAGTCTAGGAAATGAAAACAAAGCATCAAAATGTAGCAAGTTCTCTCTCCTTTTCCATTTTGAATAAAGTGAAACAAATTCTCAATGCAAAGATCTATTGTAAGTTCTGACCGAAGCCAATGTTTTTGGTAAGTGTTTCAGAATAAACATTTCCTTTCTACAAGGAGTCACCCATGGCCTTGGGCCTCATTTCACTGTGCAAAACTTGTCTTGCCAAAGTATTTGCTCTGCTTCAGTATCTTCAGAGAAGTCTTTTAAAAGACAAAATTCCCACAAATTAAAGAAAACCCATCTTCTGGAGGAGCTTTCTCGTTCTTCCTGACAAGTTAACGAGAGAAAGGTCCGGTCTTACATAATTATAGACTCTTGTCTTAGGGCTCACTACATAGGGCATTCTGAGGTGGGCACAACGGCCAGCACAGAGGTTCGGAGAGCATGCCTGATGCCAGAGGAGTTATTTTTGCAAGTGTATGGTTATTCTACAAAAACACTCTCACTCTTGAAAAATAATTCAACCTGGAAAATTTAGACAAGAGATTTTTTTGTTAAAGGACTTTTAGGGACTCCGAGGTGGCTCAGTCAGTTAAGGTTTCACCTTCGGCCTCGGTTATAATCTCATAGCTCATGGGTTCAAGCCCCGCCTCGGGCTCTGTGTTGACAGCTCAGAACCTCGAGTACGTTTTGGATTCTGTGTGTCCCTCCCTCCTTCTCTGGCCTCCCCTGATCATGCTCTCGCTCGGTCGCTCCCTCTCTCAAAAATAAATAAACATTAAAAATATCTAAAGTCCTTTTAAAAATTATGTATAAGGTGAGGTTCTTGCAAGGTTAACATTTAATCCCACAAAATTCTTCCTTCTGTTTGAGTTTAGCTTTGCGTGTGTATACTCACCGGATATCATGCCTTAAAACCCTCAAATAAATAAAATACTTGCTGTATACATCGTATTTCACGATCTGCCTTTTACAGTCATGATTTGGAACACCTTACGTGCTCTCAAACAGCATTCCTGAATGTCATTTTAATGGCTTCCTAATATTTCACTTTTATTGTCATTTTGTGTCTACTGACACATTTTATAAACACACCAGGCAAACTTTGTTTCCAAGAAGCTGGATGAGGTTTTCCTTTTTACTGCCGGATGACTTGAGACAACCAAGGAAGAGACGTGCGGCTTCCCAAAAGACAGGGTCTTGCATCCTCAAGCCAGACTATGCTTCTGCACCTGATATTCTCCCCGATCTCAAGTACTAACCAAAACGGTCGGCTGCCTACAAATTCCTGGCCCCTCACCGCTCTTTTGGAAAGAGTGCTAACAAGCAAAAGTGTAACGTGCAGTTAACACATAAGAAGGAATCAATGAGGGTAGCAACATAACATGCTTACATAACATCTGAAAGATTCCCATGACGTTGAAGTAACCCCGTTTTTCAACACAAGATTTTAACACCCTGAAAATTTTACACTGAGACTAGGTCCTTAACTTCATTTGTAATTAACAAAAGAGGAATGAAGTTCAATGCAACCAACGATGATGCAGAGAGCGTTTCTTTGCGATCTCGTTTTCAAGTTTATCCTTGAGGTCGTGCAGGCAAGTGGCTTCATGCTGTGCCCTGAGACAGTGCTTCTCAAAGGTAGTGATCCTCTGTTGCATGTCTTCCTTCTGGGCCATGGCCTACAGCAGGTATTTCAGAGGAAAGACAGGGAAAGAATTAGTGTACGACACATTAACATACTCCAGACAGAAAAACAGGGTGAAATCCTAATTTACAAAAGGAAAGGAGCATCCTCGGGGCACCTGGGTGGCTCAGCCGGTGACGCTTTGTGAGTTGGGGCCCCGTGTAAGGCTCAGCGCAGACAATGCGGAAGCTTCTTGGGATTTTGACCACTCAGTTAACCAGGCTTATTCTTTCCGATGTGTTCAAAGACAAACGAATAATATAATCTCCCGGACATAAAATCTCCTCCCTCGTTGCCTCCGGACACAAGTGAGGTTTCCACAGTACAGGGCCTTCCATCTGGAGGCACACACCAGAAGACAACCATCATTTTTCCGGGAAAAGGGTGGATGAAATCTCACCCAATTACCACAAAGTTGAAGCAGTGGTGTTAACAAATGGAAACCAAACTCAACCTTTCATATAATTGGTAGTCATCTGTAGCTTAGCCTGTAACAAAACTGTATCACATGGTATCTGACACTGCAAATGGAACAAGAACATTCTGCCCTGCTTTTCTTGTCCACCACCCGAAAGATTCCTCTTCCAGCCTTCTGTTTACTAGGCAATTTATGTCAGCAGTCTCAAGAGTGAAAGTGATGAGTCTTAAGAAATGATTGAATTCTCCGCATATTGAACTCAGCTGCGGGGTTTCCACCCATCTTGGCCAAACAACTCCACTGAAAGGGTTATATAATTTCTGCAAATACTTTTGTTTTAAATTCTTACATGACCTCACCTACACTAAGGTACTAAACAGACTGCATGTGTACATACACGAGGGTCTGAGACGGTCTTCCTGAGTTGGCATTGCTGGGCTGGGGGTGAGGTGTGCGGGGACTGTCCACAAAGGGCAGCTCACAGTGACAGGAGGAGGCACAGGGAAACCATCCTACCCTTACTAGTTTCTGTGACAATGATCAGATTCCCATCGACGACCACACGTGCAGAAGCGGCCGCACTCCTCCATGACCTTACACCAGGACCAGCGGGCTGCCCCTCGCTCACTCTGACCGCCACGACCAGGAGCACGGAACCCCTGGGAGGAGGGCAGGGCGGCAGAGGCAGCCGTGACGGCCCCTCGGCAGAGCCGCCCTCTCACGGTCGTGCCCCCGTAAGCGAGTTGAGACCAACACGCTGGTTCCTACGTGCCGAGTGTGTTCCCAACACGGACCGAGAGCACGGCATGGGCCAAGCTCAGATGGCCCACACTCCACACCCGATGGCACTCCGCCACCTGCCCCCCAGGCCTCAGCAGGGGAGAGCCCAGGGAGGACAGATTCAACCACGCAGATGGAGAGACGGCCCGCCCAAGCCCCGGAGTAACGTTCCGTTCTGCTGCTACTTCTATCAAACTCCACAAGTTCAAACCCGTGGGAAATGAAGGACACACTGGGCAAAGACCGAACAAAACACCCCACGTTTAACTCGATGACGGCGTGGCCATTTCAAATGCCACCGACTTCACGGACATCTCGCTGCAACTTGGTGTTCTTTTCTTCAGAAATGAAGAGGTCCTTCCCTGAGGTGTCTAGGTTCTCTTCCAGCTTGACCACGAGACTGGAGAGGAGAGCCAGGCGCTCTTTCCTCTAGCTCTTCACCTTTGAAAGCCAGAAAGGGAAACAAGGGACGGGCCCCACCGCTAGTCTTGTTTAAAAAACAAGGGAAAAAAAGAAACCCCTCCAATCAAATCCTGTGATGACATCTGGAGCTGAACTCTGAATGTGGCCTTTATATCTTCAACGAAACTATACCCCTTTGTGCCACAAGTAACTGCTCCTCACTTGGAAACAAAGGGATTGAGTTTGTTCTCAGAAGACTTTCGTTAGTCTTTACTGTAGAGTTACCCTAAGGTCCCCTTCGCCTCATATAACATGAGGGAATACTGGTAAGCTCTTTCTCGCTTGCTTTTTTTCACACAGTTGCTTGTTAACAGCTTTCAATTTTACATTGGAGAGAAAACTTCCCCGGAAAAAAGTACACTATGAAATTTGTACCAGCCAATCGATATGCACAACATTTCCACCAACCGCTGTTTTTTAACCATAGAGGTCTGACAAGAATTCAAAGAAGCTTAAAAGGAAACTCCAGTTACACAAACACGCAATGTGTGCCTGATCACACACATCATGTGCACAAGTCAAGAACCGCTGTGGCTAGTCACACCGTTTCTTCCTCCGTTTTGTGGCTCCTGAACATAGAATTCAGGGCCATGAGCATCTCCGGCTAACTGGACAGGCCAGCCTGAGACGTCGCCTGTTGCCTCACCACCGTCATCCGGAGAGATCTCTCGTGCCTGGAGACAAGGAACTCCAAATGTTCTAGCAGCAGCTAGCGGGAGAGGCAAAAAGAATCCGTGTTTCAAGAACACTTTCAATTCCGGGCCTTAAGTTCACCAAATGCAAAACCAAGTCTGAATCCTTTAAATTCAATTCCGAGGTAGGGAGCTGCCCAAGCAATTGTGTTAAAATAGCCTTACTTTTCCTCACAGATCAAACAAGGTCTGAGAAAAATGGGTCCCATCCAACTCCACTGGGACATGTGGACCAAGGGAGAGAATGGTGTCCTGTGTGTAAATACACTGGCACGGCGCCTACTGACCCTGGTCTTATTTCTCTCTGCCTTCATTTCTGTGGTTTCCTCTCTCTGTAAGAGCTCCTCCTTGCAGATGGTGAGCTATCAGTGAGTCCTGCAAACTCCTGGGGTTGGAAACGGGATAAAAGTGGAGAAACAGAGGGGGTCGTTAGCCAGAGCGCACCTGGCTTCCGTGGTTCTCCAGAGTCCACTCACCCTACTCCAATCACCCACAACCTTCAAGTAGCACACACACATAAGTCCCTTCCTCACCAATCACAGGAGTTCCAGGGATTTTTGTAGGAACTGAGACTCAATGGGACAGAGATATTTTCAGGTGCCTTGCAGGTCTATGACAGAGGAAATCTGCTGTTGCCCACTCCCAGCCTCTGGCCCCGTCTGGCAAGCATGTTTGTGGAGCGGCAATGGGGAAAGGCACCGGGACTCAAAAGCTGCTGACAGCCTGAATAACTGGCTCAAAGTCAACCATACAGAATGGACTCTTCAAAAATGATAGTACGACTCGACGAAAGGAAGAGTTTAAGACTTATTTCCTTAGTCAAGCAGGAAACTTTCTGGCAGAAGGATTTCTGAGAGATGCCAGGGCCTACAACACCGCGTGGGGTTTTTCTTCCGTCAATACTGTGCGCCCACCCAGGACATGGCATACATGTGGGCTCCAAGGAGGTGTACGCACACTCTCCAGTCAATCGAGCGCAGAGACTGATGCAAGGCTCAATCCGTGAGCCATGACATCATGAACTGAGCTGAAACCAAGAGTCAGACGCTTAACTTCCTGAGCCACCCAGGCGCCCCAGAGGTTTTTTCCGCTATAGGACAAATGGAATAAAGTTTCTCTTAACTGAAATTCCAAATAAAGAGTGGTTGACTTCGGCAATTCTAGAAAATCTGTGTATAAACAGGTGACATTCTTCAAGGTCCTTCATAAATTAACCCTTTACAAATCAATGGGAATTCTGCCACAGAACTGAACACGTTCCTTGAAATCTGACTTGACAAGGTGAACCCACAGAAGCCTTTCTGACCCTTGATGTAGAACTGTGCAAACCCATTTCCATGTGGAGATATTGTTCCAATAAATTCATTGGAAACTTTTCTGGAGATGTGTGACATTTGGAAAGGCTGGCAGATGAGCTGAGCAGCTTCGAAATATCAAAAAATAGTAACTAAAAGGGAGGTCTCAATCCATGAAATATACGCAGATACTAAGCTATTATAGCATTTCATACCCGAAAACATATAAAAAACTAACAAGATAAAACTTACCAAAACTTGTGCATTGAAACAGACAATACCCACAAGATGCCATTTGCAGTCAAGAGAAAGGCAAACAAAAGTGGAAATTCAGGATTAAGTCCTAATCGCATAAAATGAGCTGTAGCAGACGCTGTCCTCTGGGGAAAGTGTGCACCACCTCCTGTTGCTATTGAGGTCACGTCAAGTGTTGCACGAATCTGCTAATCAGCTCTTGGTAAGCCCTTCACTTCTCCAGTAAATCAAGCACCACAGGAAACGTGATATCTCATGGTTCCTGGGTAATTGTCACCGTGTTAAGCGTAATACCATGAACCATGGATTACACCCTGGGACCCGTCTGATGTGTCCGTAAGGATGCTGGACGTGCTCCCGAGATGCAGAGAAGAGTCATGTTATGACAAGAAAAGGCTGAATGGCCTGACATGTACTGAGGCCCACAGCTGCAGCTGCCAGCCGGCCAGCGTGAAAGAAAGGGAAATTCTCGAAGCTCTCGCTGCGGCTATCCCAGCACCTGAAAAACCTGGGGCTTTTTGTGAGACATCTTTTTGTCTCATGTTGAAGATGTGGCATCTCTATGGGGGTACTAATGTTATGAGACGGGCACACGTGCAATCTCGACTCAAACGGAAAGACAAGTCCTGACATCACAAGTTAAGGCAGAAGGAAGGGAATGACCAAAAACTGGAATATTTCAATGCAGGCACAGGATAGCTTGGTGATTTTAGAAAGGGGTTTGGCTTTTAGAATGGTCAAGACGGATAGGAAGAGCAGCTTCTACCACGAAGAGGAAGTACACGGTTTCCCAGACGCCCAAGAGGTGATTGCAGAGAAGGAACTACAATCCACCACATGTCAACCACTCCAACACAAACAGTGAAAAACCCACGAAAATCAGTTGAGGAGACCATGGCTGCCTGCACAGGTTTTTCATGCAGAAGGAGGGGCCCTGTCGGGGGGAAAATGCCACAAAGGACATTTATTCACGAAAAAGACAAGTGAGCACAATGATGTTGGGTAGGAAGGGGTGAAGCAGCTACCGTCTGAGCGGACACAGGCTGGGTATGATCAGGGCGACTGGCCCTGTGTAGGAAGCTCACCCCAGGGTCCTGAAGGCAACAAGTGCCAGTGGCCAGTGGTCTGGCTGCACAACTAGAGCCCTTTCCCTGGACCAGTTCCATCCCGGCTCTGTCCCTCAACTCAGGAAGTACGCTGAAAGCAAGGGACTGTCCTTTAAATTTCCACTGACACTGGACAATGTCCTGGCCACCCAGAACCCCACGGGTCACCATCAAACGTGTCTTGGCAGCTCACTCGCTCTGGAGGGCAGCAAGTCTAAGTACACCAGCGGAGAAGGGGCCACGAGGACATGTGAAGCTCATGACAAATGCCATTTACAAGAAGGACGGTCATTGCTACCAAAGAGAACAACCTCAGATGAAATATATGAAAGGAAGATTCCGAGGGATGTTTTTATAAACTCCGTCAAGGCCAACACAATAAAGAAATCCCTGCTACAGAAAACTGTCCAAATGACGTGGTCACAGGACCTATGTCACAGCCTATCTGGAAACTCAAGAATGAGACTCTGATTATGGTAAAAAAAAAAAAAAAAAAAAAAATACGAAAAAGGTTTGGGGGATGCAGAGATTCAAAATGTGTATCCTAAAGAAGGTCGAGTGCAGAGAAAAACCCAGAGGATGTCGCAGAAGACAGCACAGAGAGGAGATCTGGTGAAAACCCCAGAGGTCGAGGAAAGCTGAATGGAAGTGCCATCGCTGGAAAGCCTGCTGCCACCAGATGTGATCCGGCAGAGTCTCAGCTACTCTCCCACATGGACCATTCCATGACAAGGGCGCTGGGACTAAAGCCAGCCAGCCGTCTATGGAGACTTGAGCCAGGAAGGCCCTCCTGAAAAGTTGCAAAGACATTGCCCGCATCCACCACATACAGCCAGGCCCCGAGACCCAAAATTGCCCCATCCAGCGGGTCCTCCCCACCCCATGCAGGTCTGCACATCAGGACATTTGTGAGACCCACCCTCACTTTCCAGACAGCAGATCCTTACCAAGGAGCTCAGTGAATCTCTTCACCTGCCATGCACACGTCTGTGCGTGAAAATCGAGGGAGCATGCAGCCAGTCCACCCGAGACGCACGTGTGTCACTACCACCTAAGGGTTTTTCAGCAGGAACATCGTGTGTGAGACTTTTGTGCACTTGGACAACCTACCCACACACGGACATAAGGGACAAAAGATCTGATATAAAACGAATAATGTGTTTTCCATAAGTAGTCTTTCAAAAAATGACATTACCTTGTAGCATGCCTGTCTCTGTACCTGCCTGGAGAAAATGCCTCTCAGCCTACTCTCACAGGCCTTTTTTGTAATGCAACAATGTGTTCAGACTCTATTAGGAATATGGCTGTAAAATGCAGGCTAGAAAAGCTTTATAACAATTCATTCACCTCTGTATCTCCTAGGCCATGAGGTAGCAAGCGTACTGATTACATTAAGCAATCATGAAGTAGTCACTCTTCAATGTTAATGCATGATTACGCATGTAACAATGTAATTATACAGGAATCTTTCTAATTCCTCCATTTCTGATGACTAGTTCTGGAGATACACTTAAAAACAGCTTAGTGTGTAACCTAAGCCAACACTGATGCGAGTTCTGGTAGAAAATTTATCCTAGAAACAAAACGGAGAAAAAACTTAGGTATGAATACAGCACAGAGCTGTGAACCTGTTTTCTATGTAACTGTTTCCATAGCTTCCTCGACTCGGAGAATATGGTATATATGACATAAAACATACAAATGTTAATGAAATTTTTGTGTTTCTACTAAGGTTTCTGGACAACAGGAGAGTTTGAACACTTAAGATTTCTGGTGAGGAAGTTATACATGGATTTTCAATTGTGGGCAGGATTTAAAACCGAGAACCAAGTTTTTCTAGGATCAGTTGTAGTCATCCGTGGGGAAAAATGGAGAAAGCACTACCATCGTCAACAGAAAAAAGTAAAATAGAATTTTTTTATTTTAATTTTTTAAATGTTATTCTTTATTTCTTAGAGACAGAGACAAAGAGCAGCAAGGGAGGGGCGGAGTGAGAAGGAGACAAGGAATTCAAAGCAGACTCCAGGCTCTGTGTTGTTAGCACAGAGCCAGACTCGGGGGTTACCTCGCCAACACAAAGTTCATGACCCGACCTGAAGTTGGCTGTTTAACCGACTGAGCCACCCAGGAACAGAATAGGAGTAATTTGGAGGTTCCTTGTACACAAAGCAAACCTGTTTCCCCAAAAGAGTTAGTTACTAAGTTGCTCAGCAAAAGCCAGCACAAAGGGCCAACAGGCAGGACACAGTTTCAGAAGAAAGGCCGTCTTCTCAGAGATCGTGGCGTATGGTACACGGATGGGGCAGGATGTCGGCATCTCTGCACAGCGGGAGGCGCTCCCAACACAGCCAAGCTGCTGAGAGGCGAGTGGGGCAGGTGCAGGGAGGACTGCAGGACTCGGTCCCTCCACGAGTCCACCCAAGTGAAGACAGGGTACAGATCTCCAGGGACCTCACACATGGCCTCTGAGACATGCAAGCTCCATGACAGAGTACCCAGGGACCAGCAGGGAGAGGGAAGAGCAGGAAAGAGGCAAAGCCATCTCCCTGGCTTCTGACCACCGGACCAGGTAGCAAGCTGCTACGTTCACAAGAGGAGGCAGAGATGTTTGCAGATTTGTGGCCCATGTGGAACTCAAAGAGCAGACAACCCACCCAGATGGAGCTTCACTATGAGGCGGTCGGAAAGGTGTCCAAGAGACAGAGGGGGGTGGATGAAGAAGAATTCAGGACAGCCGAACCTCCCAAGAAGAATCTCCTCCCCGATTCTGAGTGACTCAGACTCGTGACAAAATCAGCCATCCTGCAGCAGCACTGTGCACACGTTCCCCCTATTCCACCAAACCACACACTCCCATGCCCTTCTATTGCTCTCCGTATAACCACATACGTCTTTGGGTGAGGTACCTGCAGCACATAGTGTTCAGCACCTAGAACAGTACCTGCCATGCACTCAATAAACAGGTGAACACTTTAGTGTACGCCTTGTACTCACCCAGGTAACTATTACACACATTGCTTTTCAATATTACGTGGTTCTGTGTAGGGTAGAAAGACACAAACTGTCCTGTGCTTTATGTGATGGGTGATATGAGGCGGTTGTACCTGTTGCCTAAAGCACGAATCTTATAGCTCAACCCACACAATAGGAGCCACACTACCCAATGGCGTCTACCCTGCTTCCAGTCGTGTCACCCCCCAACACACTATCCACACAGTAACAGCACCAGCTTTTAAAAATTTTAACATCATGTCAGTCCTTTCCCCTGAGGACACAATGACCCAAGGCCCTTCTCTGAATACCAAATTCCTTACGGGGAAGTTTCTGCCCAACACCAGCGGCCTGGTGCCTCACTTGACTCCACTTCCCCTTCCATAGCTTAAAACAAAGCCACGTTTCTCCTTGATTCTGGCTTTTGGCCCCAGAGACTGCTTGGAGAATGTTCTGTTAGACTCAGATGCTGATGGACCTCTCCAGAAAAAGCCTTTCCTGAACGGCAGTGCGCAAGTAAGCAATTCCTCCTAACTGCGTCATTCTTTCAGATAAACTCAGATGTGCCTCCACCTTCGACTCCGAGGAACACAGATGCCAGATCCCAACTACCACAATGGTGCAGGGTCATAAAGGGGCTCAACAAGGGTGCCTAGTTGTGTCTGTGCAGATGATGCAGGTGCACCAACCCAGAAACCCTTGTTGTCGGGGTTGCACTGTGCAGTTGAGGGGCAATTCATCCCGATTCTGCTTCAGTTTCTGGGTCTCCCGTCCTCTGCCCTTTTGTCCGTACTTCCTCTCTCTCAAAAGTAAATAAATATTACCAAAAAAATTTTTAAAAAGCCAAAACTGATCAAACACTCACAGAATAAGTGTCACCCCATCCACCTCCTCGTCCTGCTTTGCCACATCCAGCCCGTCCCTGCAATGCTTGCCCTGGGCAAGCACATGAAAGGGGAGGAAGGCAGCGGCGGTGGGGTGGGGGGGCCTGAGACACAACATCACCACTCAATGGACGCTGGCTGAGGATGAGCAAACTGACCATTTTAGAACGACGGGTACTAGGCAAGGATTACAGGGTTTCGTTTTCTCCTGCAACAAATGCTGTTGAGCAAAATGTTTACTATGACTTCTCTTTCTTCCCCACCTGTTCTTATACTTGTGAATATTCTGTTAGTCAACCTATCATGAACTGGGAAAGATGATTTCAATCTGAAGCATGTTGGCAGGCATCAAGGAGACACTGAGGTAGTCACAACTGGAAGGAATGAGACCCCAACAAAAGGGAAGCCCGCTGAGCCAACACTAATGTTCAGAGTCCTCTCTCTCTCTCAAGACATGTGAGGATTCTGAATTTCTTCAGGGATTTGAGGCAATATACCAATGAGCAGGAAAGGAAACAAAACAGACAAGCAGAAAATCACTGATAACCAACACTGTACAGCACAGGGAGGTACAGAAAATTACCCCGGCACTCGGCAAACACTGCCTGAGAAGCTGAGCCTTCAATAATCTCATTGTGCTGCGGAGAAAATACCTGGGCTTTTGGACCAAGTCCCAAAGAGGGGTCCTGGAAGACACTCCAGGCCTCGAGATGGACATCCTGGAGGACTACACGGGGGTGGTGAACATTTTGAGCCCCGTTCACACTGAACCTTACAAAGACAGAGGACCGGTGACAAGTCATTCAGGCCTGACTGAGCTCAATAACCATCACACTCAGTGTGTGTGGGATGAAAGGCTGAAGAAAAGCAAGCACACGAAGAGCCTCTATGCTTCTCCATAATGTCCAACACAAAATTTAAAAAAGAAATTAAGAAAAGAAAAAGAATAAATGAAAAGAAATGAAAAAAAGAAACAAAAGAAAGAAAAGAGAAAAGAAAAGGGATGCCTGGGTGGCTCAGTCGGTTAATCATCCCACTTTGGTTCGGGTCATGATTTCACGGTTTTATGATTTGATTCCCGTGTCGAACTCTGTGCTGACATTGAAAAGCATGGAGCCTGCTTTGGATTCTGTGTCTCCCTGTTTGTCTCCATCTCCCATGCTCAAGATTTGTCTCTACCTCTCTCTCAAAATAAATAATATTAAAAAAATCTATTTTAATAAAAAAGAAAAAAAAAAACAGGGAAAGGCACGAGCATAGCTCAGGTTACTCGTTTAGGTGACCAAAATTTGGTTTCGACCCAGGTTTGTGAGTGTGAGCCCTGTGTTGGTCTCTCTACTGATAGAATGGAGCCTCTCAAGAGTCTCTACGCTCCCCTCCCATCCTCTACCCCGACGCGTACTCTCACTCTCTTTCTGAAAAATAAATAAACATTTTAAAAAACAAGGTTTTACATCATATAGACGAAAAGAAGAAAGAACAGAAAGAGACCAAAGGGAGACACACCGACTGGAAATACGGGATGCAAAGGTCAACTGTCCAACAAGCCTACTTGACAAATGGGAAATTTTCAGAGAATCAAAACAGATTCTAAACCTAAAAATTATCAGAGCTAAAACTAAGAACTCTAGGCGCCTGAATGGCTCATTTGGTTAAGCATCTGACTTCAGGTCAGGTCGTGATCTCGTGATTCGGGAGTTTGAGCCCCGCGTTGGACTCTGTGCTGAGTGCTCAGAGCCTAGAACTTGCTTCGGTATCTGTGTCTAGCTCTCTGTTCTTCCCTTGCTCAAATTCTGTCTTTCCAACATAAATAAGAGTAAAAAAAAAATTTTAGTAAGATTAAGAACTATGGGGGTTAATATCAGACTAAACACAAGTGAAGAGAGCCACAGTGAACTGGAAGATAAGTATGTAAAAATTTATCTAGACCATACACAGAGAAAAAATCAATAGAGAAACCCAAAAGACACACAAAATATGGTTGAAGGGTCCAATGAGAACCTTCAAAGTAGAGAAAACACAGAATGGGGGTTACCAGATCCCTACAAAGAATCAAAACTTTCCAAAACTCATAAAAGAACCATGACAATGACTCCACAAAGAATGCCTGAGGCAAAAAAAAAAGATCCCACCACTAGGAGAGGGGAACAGAATGTACATACCAGTCTGTGGGCTGGTCAGCGGTGGACTGGGGCAGACATCAGCAGACCCCGCCCACCAACGCAAGTTATTCATGACAGCACAGAAGTGCCCCGTAGTTCCGCACAACTCCAAGGACTATCCAACATGACCAAACGGAAGAGTTCCTCTCAAAGAATCTCAAGGAAATGACAGTTCATGAACTGATCGTAAAGGATTTAAACAATATAACAGAAACTGAAATCAGAGTAATAGTCATAAAACTAATCGCTGGGCTCATAAACAGTATACAAGACACCAGAGAGTCTACTGTTACAGAGATCAAGGGACTAAGGAACATACTGGAGGACCTAAAAAATGTTATAAACGAGCTGAAAAATAAAATGGAGAAAACCACAACTCGGATTGAAGATGCAGAGGAGAGAATAGGAGAACTGGAAGAAAAATTTATGGAAAAAGAGGAAGCAGAGAAAAAAGAGATAAAAAGAATCCAGGGGTATGGGGCGAAAATTAGAGAACTGATGCACTGAAGAGAAATAATCTACACATAAGTGGTATTCCAGAGAAGAGAGAAGGAAAGGTGATGAAGGTGTACTTAAAATAATAGTTGAGAACTTCCCAGATCTGGGGAAGGAAAAAGGCATTGAAATCCAAGAGGCACAGAGAACTCCCTTCAGACGTAACTTGAATCCATCTGCACGACATATAATGAAACTGACAAAATAACAAGGATAAAGAGAATATTCTGAAGGCCGTTGGGGATAAACGTGCCCTAACATATAAAGGGACACCGATAAGACTCGTGATGGATCCCTCTACTGAAACATGGCAGGCCAGAAAAGATTGGCAGGAGATCTTCAACGTGATGAACAGAAAAAAATATCCAGCCAAGAATCCTTTATCCAGGAAATCTCTGATTTAGAATGGGAGAGAGAAAGTTCTTTCCAAACAAAACGGAAGGAATTCATCACCACTAAACCAGTCCTACAAAAGATACTAAGGGGGATCCTGTGAGACAAAGTACCAGAGACATTGCTACAAGCACGAAACTTACAGACATCACAATGACTCTACACTCATATCTTTCTACAACACTGAATGTAAATGGACTAAAAGCGCCAACCAAAAGACATAAGGTATCAGAATGGATAGAAAAACGAGACCCAATTATTTGCTGTTTACAAGAGACTCATTTTAGACATGAGGACACCTTCAGATTGAAAGTGAAGGGATGAAAAACTATCATGCTACTGGAAGTCAAAAGAAAGCTGGAGTAACCATACTTAGGCAAACTGGACTCTAAATTAAAGGCTGTAACTAAAGAAGGAAATTTTATAATAATTACAGGGTCTATCCATCAGGAAGAGCTAACAATTATAAATGTCTATGCGCCGAATACGGGAGCCCCCAAATATATAAAACAATTACAAACATAAGCAACCTTACTGATAGAAAGTAGTAATTGCAAAAGACTTTAATACCCCACTTGCAGAAGTGGATACATCATCTAGACACACGGTCAATAAAGAAAAAAGGGCCATGAATGATACATTGGATCAGATGGATTTGACAGATATATTTAGAACTCTGCATCCCAAAGCAACAGAATATACTTTCTTCTCAAGTGCACATGGAATATTCTCCAAGATAGATCACATTCTTGGTCACAAAAGAGTCCTTCTTAAGTATAAAAGAACTGCGATCACACCATGCATATTTTCAGACCACAATGCTATGAAGCTTGAAATCAACAAAAGGAAATCTGGAAAACCTCCAAAAACATGGAGGTTAAAGAACACCCTACTAAAGAAAGAATGGGTCAACCACGTAGGGAAGTATTTAAAAATATATAAAAACAAATGAAAACGAAAACACAACAATCCAAACACTTTGGGATGCAGAGAAGACACTCCTGAGAGGAAATACATTGCAAACCAGGACTATCTCAAGAATAAAGAAAAATCCCAAATAGAAAATCTAACAGAACACCTAAATAAAATACAGGCAGAACAGCAAAGACAGCGTAAACCCAGCAGAAAAAGAGAAATAAAGGTCCGAGCATAAATAAACAATATAGACAATTAACAATATAGAATTTAAAAAATGTAGAGCATATCACAACACGAGTTGTTTTTTTGAAAAAAAACAAACATTGACAAACCTCTAGCCAGGCTTCCCAAAAAGAAAAGGGAGACGACCCAAGTAGATAAAATTATGAATGAAAATGGAATTATTACAACCAATACTTCAGAAATACAAGCAATTATCAGGGAATCATATGAAAAATTATATGCCAACAAACTGGACAACCCAGAAGAAATGGACAAATTCCTAGACACCCACACACTTTCAAAACTCAGAAAGAAATAGAAAACTTGAACAGACCCGTAACCAGCGAAGAAATTAAATCAGTCATCAAAAATCTCCCAATAAGAGTCCAAGACCAGATGGCTTCCCAGGGGAATTCTACCAAGGGTTGAAAGCAGAGATAATACTTATCCTTCTCAAGCTATTCCACAAAATAGAAAGGGAAAGAAAACTTCCAGACTCATTCTATGAAGCCAGTATTACTTTGACAGAGAACCAGTAAAAAAAGAGAACAGGCCAATAACCCTTATGACTATGGATGCAAAAATTCTCAATAGGATACTAGCAAATCGAATTCAAGAGCATATAAAAAGAATGATTCACCATGATCAAGTGGGATTCATTCCTGGGATGCAGGTCGGGTTCAACATTCACAAATAAAAGTGATACATCACGTTAATGAAAGAAAAGATAAGAACCATATGATCCTATCAATCGATGCAGAAAAAGCATTTGACAAAATTCAGCATCGTTTCTTAATAAAAACCCTCGAGAAATGCGGGATAGAAAGAACATACTTAAAAATCATAAACGCCGTTTATGATAAGCCCACAGTTAACATCATCCTCAATGGGGGGAAAACTGAGAGCTTTTTCCCTGAGATCCGGAACACGACAGGGATGTCCACTCTCACCGCTGTCGTTTAACATAGTGTTGGAAGTCCAAGCAACATCAATCAGACAACAAAAGGAAATCAAAGGCATCAAAATTGACAAAGATGAAGTTAAGCTTTCAATTTTTCCAGATGACATGATATTATACATGGAAATTCCAATAGACTCCACCAAAAGTCTACCAGAATGGTAAATGAATTCAGCAAAGTTGCAGGATACAAAATCTATGTACAGAAAGCAGTTGTATTCCTAAGCAATAATAATGAAGCAACAAAAGACAAAAAAACTGATCCCATTCACAATTGAACGAAGAAGCATAAAATACCTAGGAATCAATCTAACCAAAGATGTAAAAGATCTGTATGCTGAAAACTATAGAAAGCTTATGAAGGAAAGGGAAGAAGATACAAAGAAATGGAAAAACGTTCCGTGCTCATGGGTCGGAAGAATATTTTCAAAATGTCAATACTACCCAAAGCTATCTACACATTCAAAGCAATCCCAATCAAAATTGCACCAGAATTCTTCTCGAAGTTAGAACAAGCAATTCTAAAATTCATATGGAACCAATAAAGCCCCGAATAGCCAAAGTAATTTCGAAGAAGTCCAAAGCAGGAGGCATCACAATCGCAGTCTTTAGCCTCTACTACAAAACTATAATCATCAAGACAGCCTAGTGTTGCCAAAAAAGAGACCCATACACCAAAGGAATAGAATTGAAACCCACAAAAATATGGCCAATCCATCTTTAACAAAGGAGGAAGGAATATCCAAGGAAAAAAGACAGTCTGGTTAACAAATGTGGCAGGGCAAACAGGGCAGTAAGATGCAGAAGGTAAGAACTAGACCACTTTCTCAAAACATTCACAAAAAGAAATTCAAAATGGAAAAAAGACCTGAATGTTGGACAGGAAATCATGGCAACCCTAGCGAAGAAAACAGGAAAAGACCATTCTGACTTCAGCTGCAACAATTTCTTACTTGACACATCCCCAAAGGCAAAGGATTTAAAAGCACAAATGAACTATTGGGACCTCATGAAGATAAAAACTTCACAGCAAATAAAAGGCAACCAACGGAATCGGAAAAGATATTTGCAAATGACATATCGGACAAAGGGCTGCTATCCAAAATCTATAAAGAGCTCACCAAATTTCGCTTCGAGAAGCAAATAATCCAGTGTAGAATTTGGCACAAAACATGAATAGACATTTCTCTAACGAAGAAATCCTGATGGCCAGCAGGCACATGAAAAGATGCTTAATGTTGCTCTTCATCAGGGAAATACAAATAAAAACGACACTCGGATATCACCTCCGTCTGTTGGAGTGGCAAAATAAACAATTCAGGAGACTATAGATGCTGGCGAGGATTTGGTGAAACAGGAGCCCTCGTGCACCGTTGGTGGGAATGCAAACTGCTGCAACAACTCTGGAAAACATTGTCAAGTTTCCTCCAAAATTAAAAATAAATCTGAACTATGACACAGCAGTAGCACTGCTAGGAATTTACCCAAGGAATACAGGAGTACTGATGCATAGGGACCCCTGTACCCCAATATTAATAACACCACTCTCAATAGCCAAATTGTGGAAAGAGCCTGAATGTCCAACTGATCAATTGATAAAGAAACTGTGGTTTACATACACAATGGAGTACTACTTTGCAATGAGAATAAAATATGGACCATGGTAGCAATGTGGATGGAACTGGAGAGTGTTAGGGTAAGTGAAAGACAGATACGATATGTGTTCACTCTTATGTGAATCCGGAGAAACTTAAAAGGGACCCATGAAGAAAGCGTAGGATAAAAAAAGAGGTTAGAGTGGGACAGAGCCAAAGCATGAGACTCTTACAAACTGAAAAATAACAGGGTGGATGGGGGGTGGGAGGGAGGGGAGGGTAGGCAATGGGTATTCAGGAGGGCATGTGTTGGGTTGAGCATGGGTGTTGTATGGAACGAAATCTGACAATAAATTTCATATTAAAAGAAAATCAGGATAATATATCATTTCTGGAAAATAGTCCATGTTTTCATTTATTTATTTTTCGTAAGCTCTATACCCAACGTGGGGCTCAAACTTGTGACCCTGAGATCGAGTCCCAAGCTCCACCGATTGAGCCCGACAAGCACCCCTGTCCTTCTCTTATCCAATTCTAATATCTTGAGATTTAAGTCGTTGACTTCACTCTGAAAAGCAGTGAGTCTTACTTGCAGCCAACTGCAAGCAGCACACATCGGAAAAAAAACGAGAGGTGAAAAAAATGGGGATGATGCCTGCCTTTTGAAAAGCATTCCAATCTCAAAGTAATACCGAAAAGAGATCTCACCTTGTTAACGGATTTTGTTTCGGCGATGTTACCGGTTATAATCGAGATACAAAAAGTAACCGCCATGAAAATGACATTCCCATCATGGGACCCAGGAGGAAAGGCGGGCCCCACATTGCAGAGGGCGGCCACCCTCTGGACCCGCTTGGCTTCCACCTCGCGCAGCGTCGTAGCCTTCCTCAGGGTCTGTTGCAGCTTCTGCTCCACCAACTCCAGGGTCTCTTGCAACTGGCGGTTTTGATCTGCAGTCTAGGAAATGAAAACAAAGCATCAAAATGTAGCAAGTTCTCTCTCCTTTTCCATTTTGAATAAAGTGAAACAAATTCTCAATGCAAAGATCTATTGTAAGTTCTGACCGAAGCCAATGTTTTTGGTAAGTGTTTCAGAATAAACATTTCCTTTCTACAAGGAGTCACCCATGGCCTTGGGCCTCATTTCACTGTGCAAAACTTGTCTTGCCAAAGTATTTGCTCTGCTTCAGTATCTTCAGAGAAGTCTTTTAAAAGACAAAATTCCCACAAATTAAAGAAAACCCATCTTCTGGAGGAGCTTTCTCGTTCTTCCTGACAAGTTAACGAGAGAAAGGTCCGGTCTTACATAATTATAGACTCTTGTCTTAGGGCTCACTACATAGGGCATTCTGAGGTGGGCACAACGGCCAGCACAGAGGTTCGGAGAGCATGCCTGATGCCAGAGGAGTTATTTTTGCAAGTGTATGGTTATTCTACAAAAACACTCTCACTCTTGAAAAATAATTCAACCTGGAAAATTTAGACAAGAGATTTTTTTGTTAAAGGACTTTTAGGGACTCCGAGGTGGCTCAGTCAGTTAAGGTTTCACCTTCGGCCTAGGTTATAATCTCATAGCTCATGGGTTCAAGCCCCGCCTCGGGCTCTGTGTTGACAGCTCAGAACCTCGAGTACGTTTTGGATTCTGTGTGTCCCTCCCTCCTTCTCTGGCCTCCCCTGATCATGCTCTCGCTCGGTCGCTCCCTCTCTCAAAAATAAATAAACATTAAAAATATCTAAAGTCCTTTTAAAAATTATGTATAAGGTGAGGTTCTTGCAAGGTTAACATTTAATCCCACAAAATTCTTCCTTCTGTTTGAGTTTAGCTTTGCGTGTGTATACTCACCGGATATCATGCCTTAAAACCCTCAAATAAATAAAATACTTGCTGTATACATCGTATTTCACGATCTGCCTTTTACAGTCATGATTTGGAACACCTTACGTGCTCTCAAACAGCATTCCTGAATGTCATTTTAATGGCTTCCTAATATTTCACTTTTATTGTCATTTTGTGTCTACTGACACATTTTATAAACACACCAGGCAAACTTTGTTTCCAAGAAGCTGGATGAGGTTTTCCTTTTTACTGCCGGATGACTTGAGACAACCAAGGAAGAGACGTGCGGCTTCCCAAAAGACAGGGTCTTGCATCCTCAAGCCAGACTATGCTTCTGCACCTGATATTCTCCCCGATCTCAAGTACTAACCAAAACGGTCGGCTGCCTACAAATTCCTGGCCCCTCACCGCTCTTTTGGAAAGAGTGCTAACAAGCAAAAGTGTAACGTGCAGTTAACACATAAGAAGGAATCAATGAGGGTAGCAACATAACATGCTTACATAACATCTGAAAGATTCCCATGACGTTGAAGTAACCCCGTTTTTCAACACAAGATTTTAACACCCTGAAAATTTTACACTGAGACTAGGTCCTTAACTTCATTTGTAATTAACAAAAGAGGAATGAAGTTCAATGCAACCAACGATGATGCAGAGAGCGTTTCTTTGCGATCTCGTTTTCAAGTTTATCCTTGAGGTCGTGCAGGCAAGTGGCTTCATGCTGTGCCCTGAGACAGTGCTTCTCAAAGGTAGTGATCCTCTGTTGCATGTCTTCCTTCTGGGCCATGGCCTACAGCAGGTATTTCAGAGGAAAGACAGGGAAAGAATTAGTGTACGACACATTAACATACTCCAGACAGAAAAACAGGGTGAAATCCTAATTTACAAAAGGAAAGGAGCATCCTCGGGGCACCTGGGTGGCTCAGCCGGTGACGCTTTGTGAGTTGGGGCCCCGTGTAAGGCTCAGCGCAGACAATGCGGAAGCTTCTTGGGATTTTGACCACTCAGTTAACCAGGCTTATTCTTTCCGATGTGTTCAAAGACAAACGAATAATATAATCTCCCGGACATAAAATCTCCTCCCTCGTTGCCTCCGGACACAAGTGAGGTTTCCACAGTACAGGGCCTTCCATCTGGAGGCACACACCAGAAGACAACCATCATTTTTCCGGGAAAAGGGTGGATGAAATCTCACCCAATTACCACAAAGTTGAAGCAGTGGTGTTAACAAATGGAAACCAAACTCAACCTTTCATATAATTGGTAGTCATCTGTAGCTTAGCCTGTAACAAAACTGTATCACATGGTATCTGACACTGCAAATGGAACAAGAACATTCTGCCCTGCTTTTCTTGTCCACCACCCGAAAGATTCCTCTTCCAGCCTTCTGTTTACTAGGCAATTTATGTCAGCAGTCTCAAGAGTGAAAGTGATGAGTCTTAAGAAATGATTGAATTCTCCGCATATTGAACTCAGCTGCGGGGTTTCCACCCATCTTGGCCAAACAACTCCACTGAAAGGGTTATATAATTTCTGCAAATACTTTTGTTTTAAATTCTTACATGACCTCACCTACACTAAGGTACTAAACAGACTGCATGTGTACATACACGAGGGTCTGAGACGGTCTTCCTGAGTTGGCATTGCTGGGCTGGGGGTGAGGTGTGCGGGGACTGTCCACAAAGGGCAGCTCACAGTGACAGGAGGAGGCACAGGGAAACCATCCTACCCTTACTAGTTTCTGTGACAATGATCAGATTCCCATCGACGACCACACGTGCAGAAGCGGCCGCACTCCTCCATGACCTTACACCAGGACCAGCGGGCTGCCCCTCGCTCACTCTGACCGCCACGACCAGGAGCACGGAACCCCTGGGAGGAGGGCAGGGCGGCAGAGGCAGCCGTGACGGCCCCTCGGCAGAGCCGCCCTCTCACGGTCGTGCCCCCGTAAGCGAGTTGAGACCAACACGCTGGTTCCTACGTGCCGAGTGTGTTCCCAACACGGACCGAGAGCACGGCATGGGCCAAGCTCAGATGGCCCACACTCCACACCCGATGGCACTCCGCCACCTGCCCCCCAGGCCTCAGCAGGGGAGAGCCCAGGGAGGACAGATTCAACCACGCAGATGGAGAGACGGCCCGCCCAAGCCCCGGAGTAACGTTCCGTTCTGCTGCTACTTCTATCAAACTCCACAAGTTCAAACCCGTGGGAAATGAAGGACACACTGGGCAAAGACCGAACAAAACACCCCACGTTTAACTCGATGACGGCGTGGCCATTTCAAATGCCACCGACTTCACGGACATCTCGCTGCAACTTGGTGTTCTTTTCTTCAGAAATGAAGAGGTCCTTCCCTGAGGTGTCTAGGTTCTCTTCCAGCTTGACCACGAGACTGGAGAGGAGAGCCAGGCGCTCTTTCCTCTAGCTCTTCACCTTTGAAAGCCAGAAAGGGAAACAAGGGACGGGCCCCACCGCTAGTCTTGTTTAAAAAACAAGGGAAAAAAAGAAACCCCTCCAATCAAATCCTGTGATGACATCTGGAGCTGAACTCTGAATGTGGCCTTTATATCTTCAACGAAACTATACCCCTTTGTGCCACAAGTAACTGCTCCTCACTTGGAAACAAAGGGATTGAGTTTGTTCTCAGAAGACTTTCGTTAGTCTTTACTGTAGAGTTACCCTAAGGTCCCCTTCGCCTCATATAACATGAGGGAATACTGGTAAGCTCTTTCTCGCTTGCTTTTTTTCACACAGTTGCTTGTTAACAGCTTTCAATTTTACATTGGAGAGAAAACTTCCCCGGAAAAAAGTACACTATGAAATTTGTACCAGCCAATCGATATGCACAACATTTCCACCAACCGCTGTTTTTTAACCATAGAGGTCTGACAAGAATTCAAAGAAGCTTAAAAGGAAACTCCAGTTACACAAACACGCAATGTGTGCCTGATCACACACATCATGTGCACAAGTCAAGAACCGCTGTGGCTAGTCACACCGTTTCTTCCTCCGTTTTGTGGCTCCTGAACATAGAATTCAGGGCCATGAGCATCTCCGGCTAACTGGACAGGCCAGCCTGAGACGTCGCCTGTTGCCTCACCACCGTCATCCGGAGAGATCTCTCGTGCCTGGAGACAAGGAACTCCAAATGTTCTAGCAGCAGCTAGCGGGAGAGGCAAAAAGAATCCGTGTTTCAAGAACACTTTCAATTCCGGGCCTTAAGTTCACCAAATGCAAAACCAAGTCTGAATCCTTTAAATTCAATTCCGAGGTAGGGAGCTGCCCAAGCAATTGTGTTAAAATAGCCTTACTTTTCCTCACAGATCAAACAAGGTCTGAGAAAAATGGGTCCCATCCAACTCCACTGGGACATGTGGACCAAGGGAGAGAATGGTGTCCTGTGTGTAAATACACTGGCACGGCGCCTACTGACCCTGGTCTTATTTCTCTCTGCCTTCATTTCTGTGGTTTCCTCTCTCTGTAAGAGCTCCTCCTTGCAGATGGTGAGCTATCAGTGAGTCCTGCAAACTCCTGGGGTTGGAAACGGGATAAAAGTGGAGAAACAGAGGGGGTCGTTAGCCAGAGCGCACCTGGCTTCCGTGGTTCTCCAGAGTCCACTCACCCTACTCCAATCACCCACAACCTTCAAGTAGCACACACACATAAGTCCCTTCCTCACCAATCACAGGAGTTCCAGGGATTTTTGTAGGAACTGAGACTCAATGGGACAGAGATATTTTCAGGTGCCTTGCAGGTCTATGACAGAGGAAATCTGCTGTTGCCCACTCCCAGCCTCTGGCCCCGTCTGGCAAGCATGTTTGTGGAGCGGCAATGGGGAAAGGCACCGGGACTCAAAAGCTGCTGACAGCCTGAATAACTGGCTCAAAGTCAACCATACAGAATGGACTCTTCAAAAATGATAGTACGACTCGACGAAAGGAAGAGTTTAAGACTTATTTCCTTAGTCAAGCAGGAAACTTTCTGGCAGAAGGATTTCTGAGAGATGCCAGGGCCTACAACACCGCGTGGGGTTTTTCTTCCGTCAATACTGTGCGCCCACCCAGGACATGGCATACATGTGGGCTCCAAGGAGGTGTACGCACACTCTCCAGTCAATCGAGCGCAGAGACTGATGCAAGGCTCAATCCGTGAGCCATGACATCATGAACTGAGCTGAAACCAAGAGTCAGACGCTTAACTTCCTGAGCCACCCAGGCGCCCCAGAGGTTTTTTCCGCTATAGGACAAATGGAATAAAGTTTCTCTTAACTGAAATTCCAAATAAAGAGTGGTTGACTTCGGCAATTCTAGAAAATCTGTGTATAAACAGGTGACATTCTTCAAGGTCCTTCATAAATTAACCCTTTACAAATCAATGGGAATTCTGCCACAGAACTGAACACGTTCCTTGAAATCTGACTTGACAAGGTGAACCCACAGAAGCCTTTCTGACCCTTGATGTAGAACTGTGCAAACCCATTTCCATGTGGAGATATTGTTCCAATAAATTCATTGGAAACTTTTCTGGAGATGTGTGACATTTGGAAAGGCTGGCAGATGAGCTGAGCAGCTTCGAAATATCAAAAAATAGTAACTAAAAGGGAGGTCTCAATCCATGAAATATACGCAGATACTAAGCTATTATAGCATTTCATACCCGAAAACATATAAAAAACTAACAAGATAAAACTTACCAAAACTTGTGCATTGAAACAGACAATACCCACAAGATGCCATTTGCAGTCAAGAGAAAGGCAAACAAAAGTGGAAATTCAGGATTAAGTCCTAATCGCATAAAATGAGCTGTAGCAGACGCTGTCCTCTGGGGAAAGTGTGCACCACCTCCTGTTGCTATTGAGGTCACGTCAAGTGTTGCACGAATCTGCTAATCAGCTCTTGGTAAGCCCTTCACTTCTCCAGTAAATCAAGCACCACAGGAAACGTGATATCTCATGGTTCCTGGGTAATTGTCACCGTGTTAAGCGTAATACCATGAACCATGGATTACACCCTGGGACCCGTCTGATGTGTCCGTAAGGATGCTGGACGTGCTCCCGAGATGCAGAGAAGAGTCATGTTATGACAAGAAAAGGCTGAATGGCCTGACATGTACTGAGGCCCACAGCTGCAGCTGCCAGCCGGCCAGCGTGAAAGAAAGGGAAATTCTCGAAGCTCTCGCTGCGGCTATCCCAGCACCTGAAAAACCTGGGGCTTTTTGTGAGACATCTTTTTGTCTCATGTTGAAGATGTGGCATCTCTATGGGGGTACTAATGTTATGAGACGGGCACACGTGCAATCTCGACTCAAACGGAAAGACAAGTCCTGACATCACAAGTTAAGGCAGAAGGAAGGGAATGACCAAAAACTGGAATATTTCAATGCAGGCACAGGATAGCTTGGTGATTTTAGAAAGGGGTTTGGCTTTTAGAATGGTCAAGACGGATAGGAAGAGCAGCTTCTACCACGAAGAGGAAGTACACGGTTTCCCAGACGCCCAAGAGGTGATTGCAGAGAAGGAACTACAATCCACCACATGTCAACCACTCCAACACAAACAGTGAAAAACCCACGAAAATCAGTTGAGGAGACCATGGCTGCCTGCACAGGTTTTTCATGCAGAAGGAGGGGCCCTGTCGGGGGGAAAATGCCACAAAGGACATTTATTCACGAAAAAGACAAGTGAGCACAATGATGTTGGGTAGGAAGGGGTGAAGCAGCTACCGTCTGAGCGGACACAGGCTGGGTATGATCAGGGCGACTGGCCCTGTGTAGGAAGCTCACCCCAGGGTCCTGAAGGCAACAAGTGCCAGTGGCCAGTGGTCTGGCTGCACAACTAGAGCCCTTTCCCTGGACCAGTTCCATCCCGGCTCTGTCCCTCAACTCAGGAAGTACGCTGAAAGCAAGGGACTGTCCTTTAAATTTCCACTGACACTGGACAATGTCCTGGCCACCCAGAACCCCACGGGTCACCATCAAACGTGTCTTGGCAGCTCACTCGCTCTGGAGGGCAGCAAGTCTAAGTACACCAGCGGAGAAGGGGCCACGAGGACATGTGAAGCTCATGACAAATGCCATTTACAAGAAGGACGGTCATTGCTACCAAAGAGAACAACCTCAGATGAAATATATGAAAGGAAGATTCCGAGGGATGTTTTTATAAACTCCGTCAAGGCCAACACAATAAAGAAATCCCTGCTACAGAAAACTGTCCAAATGACGTGGTCACAGGACCTATGTCACAGCCTATCTGGAAACTCAAGAATGAGACTCTGATTATGGTAAAAAAAAAAAAAAAAAAAAAAATACGAAAAAGGTTTGGGGGATGCAGAGATTCAAAATGTGTATCCTAAAGAAGGTCGAGTGCAGAGAAAAACCCAGAGGATGTCGCAGAAGACAGCACAGAGAGGAGATCTGGTGAAAACCCCAGAGGTCGAGGAAAGCTGAATGGAAGTGCCATCGCTGGAAAGCCTGCTGCCACCAGATGTGATCCGGCAGAGTCTCAGCTACTCTCCCACATGGACCATTCCATGACAAGGGCGCTGGGACTAAAGCCAGCCAGCCGTCTATGGAGACTTGAGCCAGGAAGGCCCTCCTGAAAAGTTGCAAAGACATTGCCCGCATCCACCACATACAGCCAGGCCCCGAGACCCAAAATTGCCCCATCCAGCGGGTCCTCCCCACCCCATGCAGGTCTGCACATCAGGACATTTGTGAGACCCACCCTCACTTTCCAGACAGCAGATCCTTACCAAGGAGCTCAGTGAATCTCTTCACCTGCCATGCACACGTCTGTGCGTGAAAATCGAGGGAGCATGCAGCCAGTCCACCCGAGACGCACGTGTGTCACTACCACCTAAGGGTTTTTCAGCAGGAACATCGTGTGTGAGACTTTTGTGCACTTGGACAACCTACCCACACACGGACATAAGGGACAAAAGATCTGATATAAAACGAATAATGTGTTTTCCATAAGTAGTCTTTCAAAAAATGACATTACCTTGTAGCATGCCTGTCTCTGTACCTGCCTGGAGAAAATGCCTCTCAGCCTACTCTCACAGGCCTTTTTTGTAATGCAACAATGTGTTCAGACTCTATTAGGAATATGGCTGTAAAATGCAGGCTAGAAAAGCTTTATAACAATTCATTCACCTCTGTATCTCCTAGGCCATGAGGTAGCAAGCGTACTGATTACATTAAGCAATCATGAAGTAGTCACTCTTCAATGTTAATGCATGATTACGCATGTAACAATGTAATTATACAGGAATCTTTCTAATTCCTCCATTTCTGATGACTAGTTCTGGAGATACACTTAAAAACAGCTTAGTGTGTAACCTAAGCCAACACTGATGCGAGTTCTGGTAGAAAATTTATCCTAGAAACAAAACGGAGAAAAAACTTAGGTATGAATACAGCACAGAGCTGTGAACCTGTTTTCTATGTAACTGTTTCCATAGCTTCCTCGACTCGGAGAATATGGTATATATGACATAAAACATACAAATGTTAATGAAATTTTTGTGTTTCTACTAAGGTTTCTGGACAACAGGAGAGTTTGAACACTTAAGATTTCTGGTGAGGAAGTTATACATGGATTTTCAATTGTGGGCAGGATTTAAAACCGAGAACCAAGTTTTTCTAGGATCAGTTGTAGTCATCCGTGGGGAAAAATGGAGAAAGCACTACCATCGTCAACAGAAAAAAGTAAAATAGAATTTTTTTATTTTAATTTTTTAAATGTTATTCTTTATTTCTTAGAGACAGAGACAAAGAGCAGCAAGGGAGGGGCGGAGTGAGAAGGAGACAAGGAATTCAAAGCAGACTCCAGGCTCTGTGTTGTTAGCACAGAGCCAGACTCGGGGGTTACCTCGCCAACACAAAGTTCATGACCCGACCTGAAGTTGGCTGTTTAACCGACTGAGCCACCCAGGAACAGAATAGGAGTAATTTGGAGGTTCCTTGTACACAAAGCAAACCTGTTTCCCCAAAAGAGTTAGTTACTAAGTTGCTCAGCAAAAGCCAGCACAAAGGGCCAACAGGCAGGACACAGTTTCAGAAGAAAGGCCGTCTTCTCAGAGATCGTGGCGTATGGTACACCGATGGGGCAGGATGTCGGCATCTCTGCACAGCGGGAGGCGCTCCCAACACAGCCAAGCTGCTGAGAGGCGAGTGGGGCAGGTGCAGGGAGGACTGCAGGACTCGGTCCCTCCACGAGTCCACCCAAGTGAAGACAGGGTACAGATCTCCAGGGACCTCACACATGGCCTCTGAGACATGCAAGCTCCATGACAGAGTACCCAGGGACCAGCAGGGAGAGGGAAGAGCAGGAAAGAGGCAAAGCCATCTCCCTGGCTTCTGACCACCGGACCAGGTAGCAAGCTGCTACGTTCACAAGAGGAGGCAGAGATGTTTGCAGATTTGTGGCCCATGTGGAACTCAAAGAGCAGACAACCCACCCAGATGGAGCTTCACTATGAGGCGGTCGGAAAGGTGTCCAAGAGACAGAGGGGGGTGGATGAAGAAGAATTCAGGACAGCCGAACCTCCCAAGAAGAATCTCCTCCCCGATTCTGAGTGACTCAGACTCGTGACAAAATCAGCCATCCTGCAGCAGCACTGTGCACACGTTCCCCCTATTCCACCAAACCACACACTCCCATGCCCTTCTATTGCTCTCCGTATAACCACATACGTCTTTGGGTGAGGTACCTGCAGCACATAGTGTTCAGCACCTAGAACAGTACCTGCCATGCACTCAATAAACAGGTGAACACTTTAGTGTACGCCTTGTACTCACCCAGGTAACTATTACACACATTGCTTTTCAATATTACGTGGTTCTGTGTAGGGTAGAAAGACACAAACTGTC
This sequence comes from Panthera onca, assembly GCF_046562875.1. Taxonomy (NCBI): domain Eukaryota; kingdom Metazoa; phylum Chordata; class Mammalia; order Carnivora; family Felidae; genus Panthera; species Panthera onca. Next base: position 69,319,221 of record NC_138349.1, read on the forward strand.
CTGTGCTTTATGTGATGGGTGATATGAGGCGGTTGTACCTGTTGCCTAAAGCACGAATCTTATAGCTCAACCCACACAATAGGAGCCACACTACCCAATGGCGTCTACCCTGCTTCCAGTCGTGTCACCCCCCAACACACTATCCACACAGTAACAGCACCAGCTTTTAAAAATTTTAACATCATGTCAGTCCTTTCCCCTGAGGACACAATGACCCAAGGCCCTTCTCTGAATACCAAATTCCTTACGGGGAAGTTTCTGCCCAACACCAGCGGCCTGGTGCCTCACTTGACTCCACTTCCCCTTCCATAGCTTAAAACAAAGCCACGTTTCTCCTTGATTCTGGCTTTTGGCCCCAGAGACTGCTTGGAGAATGTTCTGTTAGACTCAGATGCTGATGGACCTCTCCAGAAAAAGCCTTTCCTGAACGGCAGTGCGCAAGTAAGCAATTCCTCCTAACTGCGTCATTCTTTCAGATAAACTCAGATGTGCCTCCACCTTCGACTCCGAGGAACACAGATGCCAGATCCCAACTACCACAATGGTGCAGGGTCATAAAGGGGCTCAACAAGGGTGCCTAGTTGTGTCTGTGCAGATGATGCAGGTGCACCAACCCAGAAACCCTTGTTGTCGGGGTTGCACTGTGCAGTTGAGGGGCAATTCATCCCGATTCTGCTTCAGTTTCTGGGTCTCCCGTCCTCTGCCCTTTTGTCCGTACTTCCTCTCTCTCAAAAGTAAATAAATATTACCAAAAAAATTTTTAAAAAGCCAAAACTGATCAAACACTCACAGAATAAGTGTCACCCCATCCACCTCCTCGTCCTGCTTTGCCACATCCAGCCCGTCCCTGCAATGCTTGCCCTGGGCAAGCACATGAAAGGGGAGGAAGGCAGCGGCGGTGGGGTGGGGGGGCCTGAGACACAACATCACCACTCAATGGACGCTGGCTGAGGATGAGCAAACTGACCATTTTAGAACGACGGGTACTAGGCAAGGATTACAGGGTTTCGTTTTCTCCTGCAACAAATGCTGTTGAGCAAAATGTTTACTATGACTTCTCTTTCTTCCCCACCTGTTCTTATACTTGTGAATATTCTGTTAGTCAACCTATCATGAACTGGGAAAGATGATTTCAATCTGAAGCATGTTGGCAGGCATCAAGGAGACACTGAGGTAGTCACAACTGGAAGGAATGAGACCCCAACAAAAGGGAAGCCCGCTGAGCCAACACTAATGTTCAGAGTCCTCTCTCTCTCTCAAGACATGTGAGGATTCTGAATTTCTTCAGGGATTTGAGGCAATATACCAATGAGCAGGAAAGGAAACAAAACAGACAAGCAGAAAATCACTGATAACCAACACTGTACAGCACAGGGAGGTACAGAAAATTACCCCGGCACTCGGCAAACACTGCCTGAGAAGCTGAGCCTTCAATAATCTCATTGTGCTGCGGAGAAAATACCTGGGCTTTTGGACCAAGTCCCAAAGAGGGGTCCTGGAAGACACTCCAGGCCTCGAGATGGACATCCTGGAGGACTACACGGGGGTGGTGAACATTTTGAGCCCCGTTCACACTGAACCTTACAAAGACAGAGGACCGGTGACAAGTCATTCAGGCCTGACTGAGCTCAATAACCATCACACTCAGTGTGTGTGGGATGAAAGGCTGAAGAAAAGCAAGCACACGAAGAGCCTCTATGCTTCTCCATAATGTCCAACACAAAATTTAAAAAAGAAATTAAGAAAAGAAAAAGAATAAATGAAAAGAAATGAAAAAAAGAAACAAAAGAAAGAAAAGAAAAAAGAAAAGGGATGCCTGGGTGGCTCAGTCGGTTAATCATCCCACTTTGGTTCGGGTCATGATTTCACGGTTTTATGATTTGATTCCCGTGTCGAACTCTGTGCTGACATTGAAAAGCATGGAGCCTGCTTTGGATTCTGTGTCTCCCTGTTTGTCTCCATCTCCCATGCTCAAGATTTGTCTCTACCTCTCTCTCAAAATAAATAATATTAAAAAAATCTATTTTAATAAAAAAGAAAAAAAAAACAGGGAAAGGCACGAGCATAGCTCAGGTTACTCGTTTAGGTGACCAAAATTTGGTTTCGACCCAGGTTTGTGAGTGTGAGCCCTGTGTTGGTCTCTCTACTGATAGAATGGAGCCTCTCAAGAGTCTCTACGCTCCCCTCCCATCCTCTACCCCGACGCGTACTCTCACTCTCTTTCTGAAAAATAAATAAACATTTTAAAAAACAAGGTTTTACATCATATAGACGAAAAGAAGAAAGAACAGAAAGAGACCAAAGGGAGACACACCGACTGGAAATACGGGATGCAAAGGTCAACTGTCCAACAAGCCTACTTGACAAATGGGAAATTTTCAGAGAATCAAAACAGATTCTAAACCTAAAAATTATCAGAGCTAAAACTAAGAACTCTAGGCGCCTGAATGGCTCATTTGGTTAAGCATCTGACTTCAGGTCAGGTCGTGATCTCGTGATTCGGGAGTTTGAGCCCCGCGTTGGACTCTGTGCTGAGTGCTCAGAGCCTAGAACTTGCTTCGGTATCTGTGTCTAGCTCTCTGTTCTTCCCTTGCTCAAATTCTGTCTTTCCAACATAAATAAGAGTAAAAAAAAAATTTTAGTAAGATTAAGAACTATGGGGGTTAATATCAGACTAAACACAAGTGAAGAGAGCCACAGTGAACTGGAAGATAAGTATGTAAAAATTTATCTAGACCATACACAGAGAAAAAATCAATAGAGAAACCCAAAAGACACACAAAATATGGTTGAAGGGTCCAATGAGAACCTTCAAAGTAGAGAAAACACAGAATGGGGGTTACCAGATCCCTACAAAGAATCAAAACTTTCCAAAACTCATAAAAGAACCATGACAATGACTCCACAAAGAATGCCTGAGGCAAAAAAAAAAGATCCCACCACTAGGAGAGGGGAACAGAATGTACATACCAGTCTGTGGGCTGGTCAGCGGTGGACTGGGGCAGACATCAGCAGACCCCGCCCACCAACGCAAGTTATTCATGACAGCACAGAAGTGCCCCGTAGTTCCGCACAACTCCAAGGACTATCCAACATGACCAAACGGAAGAGTTCCTCTCAAAGAATCTCAAGGAAATGACAGTTCATGAACTGATCGTAAAGGATTTAAACAATATAACAGAAACTGAAATCAGAGTAATAGTCATAAAACTAATCGCTGGGCTCATAAACAGTATACAAGACACCAGAGAGTCTACTGTTACAGAGATCAAGGGACTAAGGAACATACTGGAGGACCTAAAAAATGTTATAAACGAGCTGAAAAATAAAATGGAGAAAACCACAACTCGGATTGAAGATGCAGAGGAGAGAATAGGAGAACTGGAAGAAAAATTTATGGAAAAAGAGGAAGCAGAGAAAAAAGAGATAAAAAGAATCCAGGGGTATGGGGCGAAAATTAGAGAACTGATGCACTGAAGAGAAATAATCTACACATAAGTGGTATTCCAGAGAAGAGAGAAGGAAAGGTGATGAAGGTGTACTTAAAATAATAGTTGAGAACTTCCCAGATCTGGGGAAGGAAAAAGGCATTGAAATCCAAGAGGCACAGAGAACTCCCTTCAGACGTAACTTGAATCCATCTGCACGACATATAATGAAACTGACAAAATAACAAGGATAAAGAGAATATTCTGAAGGCCGTTGGGGATAAACGTGCCCTAACATATAAAGGGACACCGATAAGACTCGTGATGGATCCCTCTACTGAAACATGGCAGGCCAGAAAAGATTGGCAGGAGATCTTCAACGTGATGAACAGAAAAAAATATCCAGCCAAGAATCCTTTATCCAGGAAATCTCTGATTTAGAATGGGAGAGAGAAAGTTCTTTCCAAACAAAACGGAAGGAATTCATCACCACTAAACCAGTCCTACAAAAGATACTAAGGGGGATCCTGTGAGACAAAGTACCAGAGACATTGCTACAAGCACGAAACTTACAGACATCACAATGACTCTACACTCATATCTTTCTACAACACTGAATGTAAATGGACTAAAAGCGCCAACCAAAAGACATAAGGTATCAGAATGGATAGAAAAACGAGACCCAATTATTTGCTGTTTACAAGAGACTCATTTTAGACATGAGGACACCTTCAGATTGAAAGTGAAGGGATGAAAAACTATCATGCTACTGGAAGTCAAAAGAAAGCTGGAGTAACCATACTTAGGCAAACTGGACTCTAAATTAAAGGCTGTAACTAAAGAAGGAAATTTTATAATAATTACAGGGTCTATCCATCAGGAAGAGCTAACAATTATAAATGTCTATGCGCCGAATACGGGAGCCCCCAAATATATAAAACAATTACAAACATAAGCAACCTTACTGATAGAAAGTAGTAATTGCAAAAGACTTTAATACCCCACTTGCAGAAGTGGATACATCATCTAGACACACGGTCAATAAAGAAAAAAGGGCCATGAATGATACATTGGATCAGATGGATTTGACAGATATATTTAGAACTCTGCATCCCAAAGCAACAGAATATACTTTCTTCTCAAGTGCACATGGAATATTCTCCAAGATAGATCACATTCTTGGTCACAAAAGAGTCCTTCTTAAGTATAAAAGAACTGCGATCACACCATGCATATTTTCAGACCACAATGCTATGAAGCTTGAAATCAACAAAAGGAAATCTGGAAAACCTCCAAAAACATGGAGGTTAAAGAACACCCTACTAAAGAAAGAATGGGTCAACCACGTAGGGAAGTATTTAAAAATATATAAAAACAAATGAAAACGAAAACACAACAATCCAAACACTTTGGGATGCAGAGAAGACACTCCTGAGAGGAAATACATTGCAAACCAGGACTATCTCAAGAATAAAGAAAAATCCCAAATAGAAAATCTAACAGAACACCTAAATAAAATACAGGCAGAACAGCAAAGACAGCGTAAACCCAGCAGAAAAAGAGAAATAAAGGTCCGAGCATAAATAAACAATATAGACAATTAACAATATAGAATTTAAAAAATGTAGAGCATATCACAACACGAGTTGTTTTTTTGAAAAAAAACAAACATTGACAAACCTCTAGCCAGGCTTCCCAAAAAGAAAAGGGAGACGACCCAAGTAGATAAAATTATGAATGAAAATGGAATTATTACAACCAATACTTCAGAAATACAAGCAATTATCAGGGAATCATATGAAAAATTATATGCCAACAAACTGGACAACCCAGAAGAAATGGACAAATTCCTAGACACCCACACACTTTCAAAACTCAGAAAGAAATAGAAAACTTGAACAGACCCGTAACCAGCGAAGAAATTAAATCAGTCATCAAAAATCTCCCAATAAGAGTCCAAGACCAGATGGCTTCCCAGGGGAATTCTACCAAGGGTTGAAAGCAGAGATAATACTTATCCTTCTCAAGCTATTCCACAAAATAGAAAGGGAAAGAAAACTTCCAGACTCATTCTATGAAGCCAGTATTACTTTGACAGAGAACCAGTAAAAAAAGAGAACAGGCCAATAACCCTTATGACTATGGATGCAAAAATTCTCAATAGGATACTAGCAAATCGAATTCAAGAGCATATAAAAAGAATGATTCACCATGATCAAGTGGGATTCATTCCTGGGATGCAGGTCGGGTTCAACATTCACAAATAAAAGTGATACATCACGTTAATGAAAGAAAAGATAAGAACCATATGATCCTATCAATCGATGCAGAAAAAGCATTTGACAAAATTCAGCATCGTTTCTTAATAAAAACCCTCGAGAAATGCGGGATAGAAAGAACATACTTAAAAATCATAAACGCCGTTTATGATAAGCCCACAGTTAACATCATCCTCAATGGGGGGAAAACTGAGAGCTTTTTCCCTGAGATCCGGAACACGACAGGGATGTCCACTCTCACCGCTGTCGTTTAACATAGTGTTGGAAGTCCAAGCAACATCAATCAGACAACAAAAGGAAATCAAAGGCATCAAAATTGACAAAGATGAAGTTAAGCTTTCAATTTTTCCAGATGACATGATATTATACATGGAAATTCCAATAGACTCCACCAAAAGTCTACCAGAATGGTAAATGAATTCAGCAAAGTTGCAGGATACAAAATCTATGTACAGAAAGCAGTTGTATTCCTAAGCAATAATAATGAAGCAACAAAAGACAAAAAAACTGATCCCATTCACAATTGAACGAAGAAGCATAAAATACCTAGGAATCAATCTAACCAAAGATGTAAAAGATCTGTATGCTGAAAACTATAGAAAGCTTATGAAGGAAAGGGAAGAAGATACAAAGAAATGGAAAAACGTTCCGTGCTCATGGGTCGGAAGAATATTTTCAAAATGTCAATACTACCCAAAGCTATCTACACATTCAAAGCAATCCCAATCAAAATTGCACCAGAATTCTTCTCGAAGTTAGAACAAGCAATTCTAAAATTCATATGGAACCAATAAAGCCCCGAATAGCCAAAGTAATTTCGAAGAAGTCCAAAGCAGGAGGCATCACAATCGCAGTCTTTAGCCTCTACTACAAAACTATAATCATCAAGACAGCCTAGTGTTGCCAAAAAAGAGACCCATACACCAAAGGAATAGAATTGAAACCCACAAAAATATGGCCAATCCATCTTTAACAAAGGAGGAAGGAATATCCAAGGAAAAAAGACAGTCTGGTTAACAAATGTGGCAGGGCAAACAGGGCAGTAAGATGCAGAAGGTAAGAACTAGACCACTTTCTCAAAACATTCACAAAAAGAAATTCAAAATGGAAAAAAGACCTGAATGTTGGACAGGAAATCATGGCAACCCTAGCGAAGAAAACAGGAAAAGACCATTCTGACTTCAGCTGCAACAATTTCTTACTTGACACATCCCCAAAGGCAAAGGATTTAAAAGCACAAATGAACTATTGGGACCTCATGAAGATAAAAACTTCACAGCAAATAAAAGGCAACCAACGGAATCGGAAAAGATATTTGCAAATGACATATCGGACAAAGGGCTGCTATCCAAAATCTATAAAGAGCTCACCAAATTTCGCTTCGAGAAGCAAATAATCCAGTGTAGAATTTGGCACAAAACATGAATAGACATTTCTCTAACGAAGAAATCCTGATGGCCAGCAGGCACATGAAAAGATGCTTAATGTTGCTCCTCATCAGGGAAATACAAATAAAAACGACACTCGGATATCACCTCCGTCTGTTGGAGTGGCAAAATAAACAATTCAGGAGACTATAGATGCTGGCGAGGATTTGGTGAAACAGGAGCCCTCGTGCACCGTTGGTGGGAATGCAAACTGCTGCAACAACTCTGGAAAACATTGTCAAGTTTCCTCCAAAATTAAAAATAAATCTGAACTATGACACAGCAGTAGCACTGCTAGGAATTTACCCAAGGAATACAGGAGTACTGATGCATAGGGACCCCTGTACCCCAATATTAATAACACCACTCTCAATAGCCAAATTGTGGAAAGAGCCTGAATGTCCAACTGATCAATTGATAAAGAAACTGTGGTTTACATACACAATGGAGTACTACTTTGCAATGAGAATAAAATATGGACCATGGTAGCAATGTGGATGGAACTGGAGAGTGTTAGGGTAAGTGAAAGACAGATACGATATGTGTTCACTCTTATGTGAATCCGGAGAAACTTAAAAGGGACCCATGAAGAAAGCGTAGGATAAAAAAAGAGGTTAGAGTGGGACAGAGCCAAAGCATGAGACTCTTACAAACTGAAAAATAACAGGGTGGATGGGGGGTGGGAGGGAGGGGAGGGTAGGCAATGGGTATTCAGGAGGGCATGTGTTGGGTTGAGCATGGGTGTTGTATGGAACGAAATCTGACAATAAATTTCATATTAAAAGAAAATCAGGATAATATATCATTTCTGGAAAATAGTCCATGTTTTCATTTATTTATTTTTCGTAAGCTCTATACCCAACGTGGGGCTCAAACTTGTGACCCTGAGATCGAGTCCCAAGCTCCACCGATTGAGCCCGACAAGCACCCCTGTCCTTCTCTTATCCAATTCTAATATCTTGAGATTTAAGTCGTTGACTTCACTCTGAAAAGCAGTGAGTCTTACTTGCAGCCAACTGCAAGCAGCACACATCGGAAAAAAAACGAGAGGTGAAAAAAATGGGGATGATGCCTGCCTTTTGAAAAGCATTCCAATCTCAAAGTAATACCGAAAAGAGATCTCACCTTGTTAACGGATTTTGTTTCGGCGATGTTACCGGTTATAATCGAGATACAAAAAGTAACCGCCATGAAAATGACATTCCCATCATGGGACCCAGGAGGAAAGGCGGGCCCCACATTGCAGAGGGCGGCCACCCTCTGGACCCGCTTGGCTTCCACCTCGCGCAGCGTCGTAGCCTTCCTCAGGGTCTGTTGCAGCTTCTGCTCCACCAACTCCAGGGTCTCTTGCAACTGGCGGTTTTGATCTGCAGTCTAGGAAATGAAAACAAAGCATCAAAATGTAGCAAGTTCTCTCTCCTTTTCCATTTTGAATAAAGTGAAACAAATTCTCAATGCAAAGATCTATTGTAAGTTCTGACCGAAGCCAATGTTTTTGGTAAGTGTTTCAGAATAAACATTTCCTTTCTACAAGGAGTCACCCATGGCCTTGGGCCTCATTTCACTGTGCAAAACTTGTCTTGCCAAAGTATTTGCTCTGCTTCAGTATCTTCAGAGAAGTCTTTTAAAAGACAAAATTCCCACAAATTAAAGAAAACCCATCTTCTGGAGGAGCTTTCTCGTTCTTCCTGACAAGTTAACGAGAGAAAGGTCCGGTCTTACATAATTATAGACTCTTGTCTTAGGGCTCACTACATAGGGCATTCTGAGGTGGGCACAACGGCCAGCACAGAGGTTCGGAGAGCATGCCTGATGCCAGAGGAGTTATTTTTGCAAGTGTATGGTTATTCTACAAAAACACTCTCACTCTTGAAAAATAATTCAACCTGGAAAATTTAGACAAGAGATTTTTTTGTTAAAGGACTTTTAGGGACTCCGAGGTGGCTCAGTCAGTTAAGGTTTCACCTTCGGCCTAGGTTATAATCTCATAGCTCATGGGTTCAAGCCCCGCCTCGGGCTCTGTGTTGACAGCTCAGAACCTCGAGTACGTTTTGGATTCTGTGTGTCCCTCCCTCCTTCTCTGGCCTCCCCTGATCATGCTCTCGCTCGGTCGCTCCCTCTCTCAAAAATAAATAAACATTAAAAATATCTAAAGTCCTTTTAAAAATTATGTATAAGGTGAGGTTCTTGCAAGGTTAACATTTAATCCCACAAAATTCTTCCTTCTGTTTGAGTTTAGCTTTGCGTGTGTATACTCACCGGATATCATGCCTTAAAACCCTCAAATAAATAAAATACTTGCTGTATACATCGTATTTCACGATCTGCCTTTTACAGTCATGATTTGGAACACCTTACGTGCTCTCAAACAGCATTCCTGAATGTCATTTTAATGGCTTCCTAATATTTCACTTTTATTGTCATTTTGTGTCTACTGACACATTTTATAAACACACCAGGCAAACTTTGTTTCCAAGAAGCTGGATGAGGTTTTCCTTTTTACTGCCGGATGACTTGAGACAACCAAGGAAGAGACGTGCGGCTTCCCAAAAGACAGGGTCTTGCATCCTCAAGCCAGACTATGCTTCTGCACCTGATATTCTCCCCGATCTCAAGTACTAACCAAAACGGTCGGCTGCCTACAAATTCCTGGCCCCTCACCGCTCTTTTGGAAAGAGTGCTAACAAGCAAAAGTGTAACGTGCAGTTAACACATAAGAAGGAATCAATGAGGGTAGCAACATAACATGCTTACATAACATCTGAAAGATTCCCATGACGTTGAAGTAACCCCGTTTTTCAACACAAGATTTTAACACCCTGAAAATTTTACACTGAGACTAGGTCCTTAACTTCATTTGTAATTAACAAAAGAGGAATGAAGTTCAATGCAACCAACGATGATGCAGAGAGCGTTTCTTTGCGATCTCGTTTTCAAGTTTATCCTTGAGGTCGTGCAGGCAAGTGGCTTCATGCTGTGCCCTGAGACAGTGCTTCTCAAAGGTAGTGATCCTCTGTTGCATGTCTTCCTTCTGGGCCATGGCCTACAGCAGGTATTTCAGAGGAAAGACAGGGAAAGAATTAGTGTACGACACATTAACATACTCCAGACAGAAAAACAGGGTGAAATCCTAATTTACAAAAGGAAAGGAGCATCCTCGGGGCACCTGGGTGGCTCAGCCGGTGACGCTTTGTGAGTTGGGGCCCCGTGTAAGGCTCAGCGCAGACAATGCGGAAGCTTCTTGGGATTTTGACCACTCAGTTAACCAGGCTTATTCTTTCCGATGTGTTCAAAGACAAACGAATAATATAATCTCCCGGACATAAAATCTCCTCCCTCGTTGCCTCCGGACACAAGTGAGGTTTCCACAGTACAGGGCCTTCCATCTGGAGGCACACACCAGAAGACAACCATCATTTTTCCGGGAAAAGGGTGGATGAAATCTCACCCAATTACCACAAAGTTGAAGCAGTGGTGTTAACAAATGGAAACCAAACTCAACCTTTCATATAATTGGTAGTCATCTGTAGCTTAGCCTGTAACAAAACTGTATCACATGGTATCTGACACTGCAAATGGAACAAGAACATTCTGCCCTGCTTTTCTTGTCCACCACCCGAAAGATTCCTCTTCCAGCCTTCTGTTTACTAGGCAATTTATGTCAGCAGTCTCAAGAGTGAAAGTGATGAGTCTTAAGAAATGATTGAATTCTCCGCATATTGAACTCAGCTGCGGGGTTTCCACCCATCTTGGCCAAACAACTCCACTGAAAGGGTTATATAATTTCTGCAAATACTTTTGTTTTAAATTCTTACATGACCTCACCTACACTAAGGTACTAAACAGACTGCATGTGTACATACACGAGGGTCTGAGACGGTCTTCCTGAGTTGGCATTGCTGGGCTGGGGGTGAGGTGTGCGGGGACTGTCCACAAAGGGCAGCTCACAGTGACAGGAGGAGGCACAGGGAAACCATCCTACCCTTACTAGTTTCTGTGACAATGATCAGATTCCCATCGACGACCACACGTGCAGAAGCGGCCGCACTCCTCCATGACCTTACACCAGGACCAGCGGGCTGCCCCTCGCTCACTCTGACCGCCACGACCAGGAGCACGGAACCCCTGGGAGGAGGGCAGGGCGGCAGAGGCAGCCGTGACGGCCCCTCGGCAGAGCCGCCCTCTCACGGTCGTGCCCCCGTAAGCGAGTTGAGACCAACACGCTGGTTCCTACGTGCCGAGTGTGTTCCCAACACGGACCGAGAGCACGGCATGGGCCAAGCTCAGATGGCCCACACTCCACACCCGATGGCACTCCGCCACCTGCCCCCCAGGCCTCAGCAGGGGAGAGCCCAGGGAGGACAGATTCAACCACGCAGATGGAGAGACGGCCCGCCCAAGCCCCGGAGTAACGTTCCGTTCTGCTGCTACTTCTATCAAACTCCACAAGTTCAAACCCGTGGGAAATGAAGGACACACTGGGCAAAGACCGAACAAAACACCCCACGTTTAACTCGATGACGGCGTGGCCATTTCAAATGCCACCGACTTCACGGACATCTCGCTGCAACTTGGTGTTCTTTTCTTCAGAAATGAAGAGGTCCTTCCCTGAGGTGTCTAGGTTCTCTTCCAGCTTGACCACGAGACTGGAGAGGAGAGCCAGGCGCTCTTTCCTCTAGCTCTTCACCTTTGAAAGCCAGAAAGGGAAACAAGGGACGGGCCCCACCGCTAGTCTTGTTTAAAAAACAAGGGAAAAAAAGAAACCCCTCCAATCAAATCCTGTGATGACATCTGGAGCTGAACTCTGAATGTGGCCTTTATATCTTCAACGAAACTATACCCCTTTGTGCCACAAGTAACTGCTCCTCACTTGGAAACAAAGGGATTGAGTTTGTTCTCAGAAGACTTTCGTTAGTCTTTACTGTAGAGTTACCCTAAGGTCCCCTTCGCCTCATATAACATGAGGGAATACTGGTAAGCTCTTTCTCGCTTGCTTTTTTTCACACAGTTGCTTGTTAACAGCTTTCAATTTTACATTGGAGAGAAAACTTCCCCGGAAAAAAGTACACTATGAAATTTGTACCAGCCAATCGATATGCACAACATTTCCACCAACCGCTGTTTTTTAACCATAGAGGTCTGACAAGAATTCAAAGAAGCTTAAAAGGAAACTCCAGTTACACAAACACGCAATGTGTGCCTGATCACACACATCATGTGCACAAGTCAAGAACCGCTGTGGCTAGTCACACCGTTTCTTCCTCCGTTTTGTGGCTCCTGAACATAGAATTCAGGGCCATGAGCATCTCCGGCTAAGTGGACAGGCCAGCCTGAGACGTCGCCTGTTGCCTCACCACCGTCATCCGGAGAGATCTCTCGTGCCTGGAGACAAGGAACTCCAAATGTTCTAGCAGCAGCTAGCGGGAGAGGCAAAAAGAATCCGTGTTTCAAGAACACTTTCAATTCCGGGCCTTAAGTTCACCAAATGCAAAACCAAGTCTGAATCCTTTAAATTCAATTCCGAGGTAGGGAGCTGCCCAAGCAATTGTGTTAAAATAGCCTTACTTTTCCTCACAGATCAAACAAGGTCTGAGAAAAATGGGTCCCATCCAACTCCACTGGGACATGTGGACCAAGGGAGAGAATGGTGTCCTGTGTGTAAATACACTGGCACGGCGCCTACTGACCCTGGTCTTATTTCTCTCTGCCTTCATTTCTGTGGTTTCCTCTCTCTGTAAGAGCTCCTCCTTGCAGATGGTGAGCTATCAGTGAGTCCTGCAAACTCCTGGGGTTGGAAACGGGATAAAAGTGGAGAAACAGAGGGGGTCGTTAGCCAGAGCGCACCTGGCTTCCGTGGTTCTCCAGAGTCCACTCACCCTACTCCAATCACCCACAACCTTCAAGTAGCACACACACATAAGTCCCTTCCTCACCAATCACAGGAGTTCCAGGGATTTTTGTAGGAACTGAGACTCAATGGGACAGAGATATTTTCAGGTGCCTTGCAGGTCTATGACAGAGGAAATCTGCTGTTGCCCACTCCCAGCCTCTGGCCCCGTCTGGCAAGCATGTTTGTGGAGCGGCAATGGGGAAAGGCACCGGGACTCAAAAGCTGCTGACAGCCTGAATAACTGGCTCAAAGTCAACCATACAGAATGGACTCTTCAAAAATGATAGTACGACTCGACGAAAGGAAGAGTTTAAGACTTATTTCCTTAGTCAAGCAGGAAACTTTCTGGCAGAAGGATTTCTGAGAGATGCCAGGGCCTACAACACCGCGTGGGGTTTTTCTTCCGTCAATACTGTGCGCCCACCCAGGACATGGCATACATGTGGGCTCCAAGGAGGTGTACGCACACTCTCCAGTCAATCGAGCGCAGAGACTGATGCAAGGCTCAATCCGTGAGCCATGACATCATGAACTGAGCTGAAACCAAGAGTCAGACGCTTAACTTCCTGAGCCACCCAGGCGCCCCAGAGGTTTTTTCCGCTATAGGACAAATGGAATAAAGTTTCTCTTAACTGAAATTCCAAATAAAGAGTGGTTGACTTCGGCAATTCTAGAAAATCTGTGTATAAACAGGTGACATTCTTCAAGGTCCTTCATAAATTAACCCTTTACAAATCAATGGGAATTCTGCCACAGAACTGAACACGTTCCTTGAAATCTGACTTGACAAGGTGAACCCACAGAAGCCTTTCTGACCCTTGATGTAGAACTGTGCAAACCCATTTCCATGTGGAGATATTGTTCCAATAAATTCATTGGAAACTTTTCTGGAGATGTGTGACATTTGGAAAGGCTGGCAGATGAGCTGAGCAGCTTCGAAATATCAAAAAATAGTAACTAAAAGGGAGGTCTCAATCCATGAAATATACGCAGATACTAAGCTATTATAGCATTTCATACCCGAAAACATATAAAAAACTAACAAGATAAAACTTACCAAAACTTGTGCATTGAAACAGACAATACCCACAAGATGCCATTTGCAGTCAAGAGAAAGGCAAACAAAAGTGGAAATTCAGGATTAAGTCCTAATCGCATAAAATGAGCTGTAGCAGACGCTGTCCTCTGGGGAAAGTGTGCACCACCTCCTGTTGCTATTGAGGTCACGTCAAGTGTTGCACGAATCTGCTAATCAGCTCTTGGTAAGCCCTTCACTTCTCCAGTAAATCAAGCACCACAGGAAACGTGATATCTCATGGTTCCTGGGTAATTGTCACCGTGTTAAGCGTAATACCATGAACCATGGATTACACCCTGGGACCCGTCTGATGTGTCCGTAAGGATGCTGGACGTGCTCCCGAGATGCAGAGAAGAGTCATGTTATGACAAGAAAAGGCTGAATGGCCTGACATGTACTGAGGCCCACAGCTGCAGCTGCCAGCCGGCCAGCGTGAAAGAAAGGGAAATTCTCGAAGCTCTCGCTGCGGCTATCCCAGCACCTGAAAAACCTGGGGCTTTTTGTGAGACATCTTTTTGTCTCATGTTGAAGATGTGGCATCTCTATGGGGGTACTAATGTTATGAGACGGGCACACGTGCAATCTCGACTCAAACGGAAAGACAAGTCCTGACATCACAAGTTAAGGCAGAAGGAAGGGAATGACCAAAAACTGGAATATTTCAATGCAGGCACAGGATAGCTTGGTGATTTTAGAAAGGGGTTTGGCTTTTAGAATGGTCAAGACGGATAGGAAGAGCAGCTTCTACCACGAAGAGGAAGTACACGGTTTCCCAGACGCCCAAGAGGTGATTGCAGAGAAGGAACTACAATCCACCACATGTCAACCACTCCAACACAAACAGTGAAAAACCCACGAAAATCAGTTGAGGAGACCATGGCTGCCTGCACAGGTTTTTCATGCAGAAGGAGGGGCCCTGTCGGGGGGAAAATGCCACAAAGGACATTTATTCACGAAAAAGACAAGTGAGCACAATGATGTTGGGTAGGAAGGGGTGAAGCAGCTACCGTCTGAGCGGACACAGGCTGGGTATGATCAGGGCGACTGGCCCTGTGTAGGAAGCTCACCCCAGGGTCCTGAAGGCAACAAGTGCCAGTGGCCAGTGGTCTGGCTGCACAACTAGAGCCCTTTCCCTGGACCAGTTCCATCCCGGCTCTGTCCCTCAACTCAGGAAGTACGCTGAAAGCAAGGGACTGTCCTTTAAATTTCCACTGACACTGGACAATGTCCTGGCCACCCAGAACCCCACGGGTCACCATCAAACGTGTCTTGGCAGCTCACTCGCTCTGGAGGGCAGCAAGTCTAAGTACACCAGCGGAGAAGGGGCCACGAGGACATGTGAAGCTCATGACAAATGCCATTTACAAGAAGGACGGTCATTGCTACCAAAGAGAACAACCTCAGATGAAATATATGAAAGGAAGATTCCGAGGGATGTTTTTATAAACTCCGTCAAGGCCAACACAATAAAGAAATCCCTGCTACAGAAAACTGTCCAAATGACGTGGTCACAGGACCTATGTCACAGCCTATCTGGAAACTCAAGAATGAGACTCTGATTATGGTAAAAAAAAAAAAAAAAAAAAAATACGAAAAAGGTTTGGGGGATGCAGAGATTCAAAATGTGTATCCTAAAGAAGGTCGAGTGCAGAGAAAAACCCAGAGGATGTCGCAGAAGACAGCACAGAGAGGAGATCTGGTGAAAACCCCAGAGGTCGAGGAAAGCTGAATGGAAGTGCCATCGCTGGAAAGCCTGCTGCCACCAGATGTGATCCGGCAGAGTCTCAGCTACTCTCCCACATGGACCATTCCATGACAAGGGCGCTGGGACTAAAGCCAGCCAGCCGTCTATGGAGACTTGAGCCAGGAAGGCCCTCCTGAAAAGTTGCAAAGACATTGCCCGCATCCACCACATACAGCCAGGCCCCGAGACCCAAAATTGCCCCATCCAGCGGGTCCTCCCCACCCCATGCAGGTCTGCACATCAGGACATTTGTGAGACCCACCCTCACTTTCCAGACAGCAGATCCTTACCAAGGAGCTCAGTGAATCTCTTCACCTGCCATGCACACGTCTGTGCGTGAAAATCGAGGGAGCATGCAGCCAGTCCACCCGAGACGCACGTGTGTCACTACCACCTAAGGGTTTTTCAGCAGGAACATCGTGTGTGAGACTTTTGTGCACTTGGACAACCTACCCACACACGGACATAAGGGACAAAAGATCTGATATAAAACGAATAATGTGTTTTCCATAAGTAGTCTTTCAAAAAATGACATTACCTTGTAGCATGCCTGTCTCTGTACCTGCCTGGAGAAAATGCCTCTCAGCCTACTCTCACAGGCCTTTTTTGTAATGCAACAATGTGTTCAGACTCTATTAGGAATATGGCTGTAAAATGCAGGCTAGAAAAGCTTTATAACAATTCATTCACCTCTGTATCTCCTAGGCCATGAGGTAGCAAGCGTACTGATTACATTAAGCAATCATGAAGTAGTCACTCTTCAATGTTAATGCATGATTACGCATGTAACAATGTAATTATACAGGAATCTTTCTAATTCCTCCATTTCTGATGACTAGTTCTGGAGATACACTTAAAAACAGCTTAGTGTGTAACCTAAGCCAACACTGATGCGAGTTCTGGTAGAAAATTTATCCTAGAAACAAAACGGAGAAAAAACTTAGGTATGAATACAGCACAGAGCTGTGAACCTGTTTTCTATGTAACTGTTTCCATAGCTTCCTCGACTCGGAGAATATGGTATATATGACATAAAACATACAAATGTTAATGAAATTTTTGTGTTTCTACTAAGGTTTCTGGACAACAGGAGAGTTTGAACACTTAAGATTTCTGGTGAGGAAGTTATACATGGATTTTCAATTGTGGGCAGGATTTAAAACCGAGAACCAAGTTTTTCTAGGATCAGTTGTAGTCATCCGTGGGGAAAAATGGAGAAAGCACTACCATCGTCAACAGAAAAAAGTAAAATAGAATTTTTTTATTTTAATTTTTTAAATGTTATTCTTTATTTCTTAGAGACAGAGACAAAGAGCAGCAAGGGAGGGGCGGAGTGAGAAGGAGACAAGGAATTCAAAGCAGACTCCAGGCTCTGTGTTGTTAGCACAGAGCCAGACTCGGGGGTTACCTCGCCAACACAAAGTTCATGACCCGACCTGAAGTTGGCTGTTTAACCGACTGAGCCACCCAGGAACAGAATAGGAGTAATTTGGAGGTTCCTTGTACACAAAGCAAACCTGTTTCCCCAAAAGAGTTAGTTACTAAGTTGCTCAGCAAAAGCCAGCACAAAGGGCCAACAGGCAGGACACAGTTTCAGAAGAAAGGCCGTCTTCTCAGAGATCGTGGCGTATGGTACACGGATGGGGCAGGATGTCGGCATCTCTGCACAGCGGGAGGCGCTCCCAACACAGCCAAGCTGCTGAGAGGCGAGTGGGGCAGGTGCAGGGAGGACTGCAGGACTCGGTCCCTCCACGAGTCCACCCAAGTGAAGACAGGGTACAGATCTCCAGGGACCTCACACATGGCCTCTGAGACATGCAAGCTCCATGACAGAGTACCCAGGGACCAGCAGGGAGAGGGAAGAGCAGGAAAGAGGCAAAGCCATCTCCCTGGCTTCTGACCACCGGACCAGGTAGCAAGCTGCTACGTTCACAAGAGGAGGCAGAGATGTTTGCAGATTTGTGGCCCATGTGGAACTCAAAGAGCAGACAACCCACCCAGATGGAGCTTCACTATGAGGCGGTCGGAAAGGTGTCCAAGAGACAGAGGGGGGTGGATGAAGAAGAATTCAGGACAGCCGAACCTCCCAAGAAGAATCTCCTCCCCGATTCTGAGTGACTCAGACTCGTGACAAAATCAGCCATCCTGCAGCAGCACTGTGCACACGTTCCCCCTATTCCACCAAACCACACACTCCCATGCCCTTCTATTGCTCTCCGTATAACCACATACGTCTTTGGGTGAGGTACCTGCAGCACATAGTGTTCAGCACCTAGAACAGTACCTGCCATGCACTCAATAAACAGGTGAACACTTTAGTGTACGCCTTGTACTCACCCAGGTAACTATTACACACATTGCTTTTCAATATTACGTGGTTCTGTGTAGGGTAGAAAGACACAAACTGTCCTGTGCTTTATGTGATGGGTGATATGAGGCGGTTGTACCTGTTGCCTAAAGCACGAATCTTATAGCTCAACCCACACAATAGGAGCCACACTACCCAATGGCGTCTACCCTGCTTCCAGTCGTGTCACCCCCCAACACACTATCCACACAGTAACAGCACCAGCTTTTAAAAATTTTAACATCATGTCAGTCCTTTCCCCTGAGGACACAATGACCCAAGGCCCTTCTCTGAATACCAAATTCCTTACGGGGAAGTTTCTGCCCAACACCAGCGGCCTGGTGCCTCACTTGACTCCACTTCCCCTTCCATAGCTTAAAACAAAGCCACGTTTCTCCTTGATTCTGGCTTTTGGCCCCAGAGACTGCTTGGAGAATGTTCTGTTAGACTCAGATGCTGATGGACCTCTCCAGAAAAAGCCTTTCCTGAACGGCAGTGCGCAAGTAAGCAATTCCTCCTAACTGCGTCATTCTTTCAGATAAACTCAGATGTGCCTCCACCTTCGACTCCGAGGAACACAGATGCCAGATCCCAACTACCACAATGGTGCAGGGTCATAAAGGGGCTCAACAAGGGTGCCTAGTTGTGTCTGTGCAGATGAT
Source organism: Panthera onca (assembly GCF_046562875.1). NCBI lineage: Eukaryota > Metazoa > Chordata > Mammalia > Carnivora > Felidae > Panthera > Panthera onca. Next base: position 69,338,076 of record NC_138349.1, read on the forward strand.
GCAGGTGCACCAACCCAGAAACCCTTGTTGTCGGGGTTGCACTGTGCAGTTGAGGGGCAATTCATCCCGATTCTGCTTCAGTTTCTGGGTCTCCCGTCCTCTGCCCTTTTGTCCGTACTTCCTCTCTCTCAAAAGTAAATAAATATTACCAAAAAAATTTTTAAAAAGCCAAAACTGATCAAACACTCACAGAATAAGTGTCACCCCATCCACCTCCTCGTCCTGCTTTGCCACATCCAGCCCGTCCCTGCAATGCTTGCCCTGGGCAAGCACATGAAAGGGGAGGAAGGCAGCGGCGGTGGGGTGGGGGGGCCTGAGACACAACATCACCACTCAATGGACGCTGGCTGAGGATGAGCAAACTGACCATTTTAGAACGACGGGTACTAGGCAAGGATTACAGGGTTTCGTTTTCTCCTGCAACAAATGCTGTTGAGCAAAATGTTTACTATGACTTCTCTTTCTTCCCCACCTGTTCTTATACTTGTGAATATTCTGTTAGTCAACCTATCATGAACTGGGAAAGATGATTTCAATCTGAAGCATGTTGGCAGGCATCAAGGAGACACTGAGGTAGTCACAACTGGAAGGAATGAGACCCCAACAAAAGGGAAGCCCGCTGAGCCAACACTAATGTTCAGAGTCCTCTCTCTCTCTCAAGACATGTGAGGATTCTGAATTTCTTCAGGGATTTGAGGCAATATACCAATGAGCAGGAAAGGAAACAAAACAGACAAGCAGAAAATCACTGATAACCAACACTGTACAGCACAGGGAGGTACAGAAAATTACCCCGGCACTCGGCAAACACTGCCTGAGAAGCTGAGCCTTCAATAATCTCATTGTGCTGCGGAGAAAATACCTGGGCTTTTGGACCAAGTCCCAAAGAGGGGTCCTGGAAGACACTCCAGGCCTCGAGATGGACATCCTGGAGGACTACACGGGGGTGGTGAACATTTTGAGCCCCGTTCACACTGAACCTTACAAAGACAGAGGACCGGTGACAAGTCATTCAGGCCTGACTGAGCTCAATAACCATCACACTCAGTGTGTGTGGGATGAAAGGCTGAAGAAAAGCAAGCACACGAAGAGCCTCTATGCTTCTCCATAATGTCCAACACAAAATTTAAAAAAGAAATTAAGAAAAGAAAAAGAATAAATGAAAAGAAATGAAAAAAAGAAACAAAAGAAAGAAAAGAGAAAAGAAAAGGGATGCCTGGGTGGCTCAGTCGGTTAATCATCCCACTTTGGTTCGGGTCATGATTTCACGGTTTTATGATTTGATTCCCGTGTCGAACTCTGTGCTGACATTGAAAAGCATGGAGCCTGCTTTGGATTCTGTGTCTCCCTGTTTGTCTCCATCTCCCATGCTCAAGATTTGTCTCTACCTCTCTCTCAAAATAAATAATATTAAAAAAATCTATTTTAATAAAAAAGAAAAAAAAAAACAGGGAAAGGCACGAGCATAGCTCAGGTTACTCGTTTAGGTGACCAAAATTTGGTTTCGACCCAGGTTTGTGAGTGTGAGCCCTGTGTTGGTCTCTCTACTGATAGAATGGAGCCTCTCAAGAGTCTCTACGCTCCCCTCCCATCCTCTACCCCGACGCGTACTCTCACTCTCTTTCTGAAAAATAAATAAACATTTTAAAAAACAAGGTTTTACATCATATAGACGAAAAGAAGAAAGAACAGAAAGAGACCAAAGGGAGACACACCGACTGGAAATACGGGATGCAAAGGTCAACTGTCCAACAAGCCTACTTGACAAATGGGAAATTTTCAGAGAATCAAAACAGATTCTAAACCTAAAAATTATCAGAGCTAAAACTAAGAACTCTAGGCGCCTGAATGGCTCATTTGGTTAAGCATCTGACTTCAGGTCAGGTCGTGATCTCGTGATTCGGGAGTTTGAGCCCCGCGTTGGACTCTGTGCTGAGTGCTCAGAGCCTAGAACTTGCTTCGGTATCTGTGTCTAGCTCTCTGTTCTTCCCTTGCTCAAATTCTGTCTTTCCAACATAAATAAGAGTAAAAAAAAAATTTTAGTAAGATTAAGAACTATGGGGGTTAATATCAGACTAAACACAAGTGAAGAGAGCCACAGTGAACTGGAAGATAAGTATGTAAAAATTTATCTAGACCATACACAGAGAAAAAATCAATAGAGAAACCCAAAAGACACACAAAATATGGTTGAAGGGTCCAATGAGAACCTTCAAAGTAGAGAAAACACAGAATGGGGGTTACCAGATCCCTACAAAGAATCAAAACTTTCCAAAACTCATAAAAGAACCATGACAATGACTCCACAAAGAATGCCTGAGGCAAAAAAAAAAGATCCCACCACTAGGAGAGGGGAACAGAATGTACATACCAGTCTGTGGGCTGGTCAGCGGTGGACTGGGGCAGACATCAGCAGACCCCGCCCACCAACGCAAGTTATTCATGACAGCACAGAAGTGCCCCGTAGTTCCGCACAACTCCAAGGACTATCCAACATGACCAAACGGAAGAGTTCCTCTCAAAGAATCTCAAGGAAATGACAGTTCATGAACTGATCGTAAAGGATTTAAACAATATAACAGAAACTGAAATCAGAGTAATAGTCATAAAACTAATCGCTGGGCTCATAAACAGTATACAAGACACCAGAGAGTCTACTGTTACAGAGATCAAGGGACTAAGGAACATACTGGAGGACCTAAAAAATGTTATAAACGAGCTGAAAAATAAAATGGAGAAAACCACAACTCGGATTGAAGATGCAGAGGAGAGAATAGGAGAACTGGAAGAAAAATTTATGGAAAAAGAGGAAGCAGAGAAAAAAGAGATAAAAAGAATCCAGGGGTATGGGGCGAAAATTAGAGAACTGATGCACTGAAGAGAAATAATCTACACATAAGTGGTATTCCAGAGAAGAGAGAAGGAAAGGTGATGAAGGTGTACTTAAAATAATAGTTGAGAACTTCCCAGATCTGGGGAAGGAAAAAGGCATTGAAATCCAAGAGGCACAGAGAACTCCCTTCAGACGTAACTTGAATCCATCTGCACGACATATAATGAAACTGACAAAATAACAAGGATAAAGAGAATATTCTGAAGGCCGTTGGGGATAAACGTGCCCTAACATATAAAGGGACACCGATAAGACTCGTGATGGATCCCTCTACTGAAACATGGCAGGCCAGAAAAGATTGGCAGGAGATCTTCAACGTGATGAACAGAAAAAAATATCCAGCCAAGAATCCTTTATCCAGGAAATCTCTGATTTAGAATGGGAGAGAGAAAGTTCTTTCCAAACAAAACGGAAGGAATTCATCACCACTAAACCAGTCCTACAAAAGATACTAAGGGGGATCCTGTGAGACAAAGTACCAGAGACATTGCTACAAGCACGAAACTTACAGACATCACAATGACTCTACACTCATATCTTTCTACAACACTGAATGTAAATGGACTAAAAGCGCCAACCAAAAGACATAAGGTATCAGAATGGATAGAAAAACGAGACCCAATTATTTGCTGTTTACAAGAGACTCATTTTAGACATGAGGACACCTTCAGATTGAAAGTGAAGGGATGAAAAACTATCATGCTACTGGAAGTCAAAAGAAAGCTGGAGTAACCATACTTAGGCAAACTGGACTCTAAATTAAAGGCTGTAACTAAAGAAGGAAATTTTATAATAATTACAGGGTCTATCCATCAGGAAGAGCTAACAATTATAAATGTCTATGCGCCGAATACGGGAGCCCCCAAATATATAAAACAATTACAAACATAAGCAACCTTACTGATAGAAAGTAGTAATTGCAAAAGACTTTAATACCCCACTTGCAGAAGTGGATACATCATCTAGACACACGGTCAATAAAGAAAAAAGGGCCATGAATGATACATTGGATCAGATGGATTTGACAGATATATTTAGAACTCTGCATCCCAAAGCAACAGAATATACTTTCTTCTCAAGTGCACATGGAATATTCTCCAAGATAGATCACATTCTTGGTCACAAAAGAGTCCTTCTTAAGTATAAAAGAACTGCGATCACACCATGCATATTTTCAGACCACAATGCTATGAAGCTTGAAATCAACAAAAGGAAATCTGGAAAACCTCCAAAAACATGGAGGTTAAAGAACACCCTACTAAAGAAAGAATGGGTCAACCACGTAGGGAAGTATTTAAAAATATATAAAAACAAATGAAAACGAAAACACAACAATCCAAACACTTTGGGATGCAGAGAAGACACTCCTGAGAGGAAATACATTGCAAACCAGGACTATCTCAAGAATAAAGAAAAATCCCAAATAGAAAATCTAACAGAACACCTAAATAAAATACAGGCAGAACAGCAAAGACAGCGTAAACCCAGCAGAAAAAGAGAAATAAAGGTCCGAGCATAAATAAACAATATAGACAATTAACAATATAGAATTTAAAAAATGTAGAGCATATCACAACACGAGTTGTTTTTTTGAAAAAAAACAAACATTGACAAACCTCTAGCCAGGCTTCCCAAAAAGAAAAGGGAGACGACCCAAGTAGATAAAATTATGAATGAAAATGGAATTATTACAACCAATACTTCAGAAATACAAGCAATTATCAGGGAATCATATGAAAAATTATATGCCAACAAACTGGACAACCCAGAAGAAATGGACAAATTCCTAGACACCCACACACTTTCAAAACTCAGAAAGAAATAGAAAACTTGAACAGACCCGTAACCAGCGAAGAAATTAAATCAGTCATCAAAAATCTCCCAATAAGAGTCCAAGACCAGATGGCTTCCCAGGGGAATTCTACCAAGGGTTGAAAGCAGAGATAATACTTATCCTTCTCAAGCTATTCCACAAAATAGAAAGGGAAAGAAAACTTCCAGACTCATTCTATGAAGCCAGTATTACTTTGACAGAGAACCAGTAAAAAAAGAGAACAGGCCAATAACCCTTATGACTATGGATGCAAAAATTCTCAATAGGATACTAGCAAATCGAATTCAAGAGCATATAAAAAGAATGATTCACCATGATCAAGTGGGATTCATTCCTGGGATGCAGGTCGGGTTCAACATTCACAAATAAAAGTGATACATCACGTTAATGAAAGAAAAGATAAGAACCATATGATCCTATCAATCGATGCAGAAAAAGCATTTGACAAAATTCAGCATCGTTTCTTAATAAAAACCCTCGAGAAATGCGGGATAGAAAGAACATACTTAAAAATCATAAACGCCGTTTATGATAAGCCCACAGTTAACATCATCCTCAATGGGGGGAAAACTGAGAGCTTTTTCCCTGAGATCCGGAACACGACAGGGATGTCCACTCTCACCGCTGTCGTTTAACATAGTGTTGGAAGTCCAAGCAACATCAATCAGACAACAAAAGGAAATCAAAGGCATCAAAATTGACAAAGATGAAGTTAAGCTTTCAATTTTTCCAGATGACATGATATTATACATGGAAATTCCAATAGACTCCACCAAAAGTCTACCAGAATGGTAAATGAATTCAGCAAAGTTGCAGGATACAAAATCTATGTACAGAAAGCAGTTGTATTCCTAAGCAATAATAATGAAGCAACAAAAGACAAAAAAACTGATCCCATTCACAATTGAACGAAGAAGCATAAAATACCTAGGAATCAATCTAACCAAAGATGTAAAAGATCTGTATGCTGAAAACTATAGAAAGCTTATGAAGGAAAGGGAAGAAGATACAAAGAAATGGAAAAACGTTCCGTGCTCATGGGTCGGAAGAATATTTTCAAAATGTCAATACTACCCAAAGCTATCTACACATTCAAAGCAATCCCAATCAAAATTGCACCAGAATTCTTCTCGAAGTTAGAACAAGCAATTCTAAAATTCATATGGAACCAATAAAGCCCCGAATAGCCAAAGTAATTTCGAAGAAGTCCAAAGCAGGAGGCATCACAATCGCAGTCTTTAGCCTCTACTACAAAACTATAATCATCAAGACAGCCTAGTGTTGCCAAAAAAGAGACCCATACACCAAAGGAATAGAATTGAAACCCACAAAAATATGGCCAATCCATCTTTAACAAAGGAGGAAGGAATATCCAAGGAAAAAAGACAGTCTGGTTAACAAATGTGGCAGGGCAAACAGGGCAGTAAGATGCAGAAGGTAAGAACTAGACCACTTTCTCAAAACATTCACAAAAAGAAATTCAAAATGGAAAAAAGACCTGAATGTTGGACAGGAAATCATGGCAACCCTAGCGAAGAAAACAGGAAAAGACCATTCTGACTTCAGCTGCAACAATTTCTTACTTGACACATCCCCAAAGGCAAAGGATTTAAAAGCACAAATGAACTATTGGGACCTCATGAAGATAAAAACTTCACAGCAAATAAAAGGCAACCAACGGAATCGGAAAAGATATTTGCAAATGACATATCGGACAAAGGGCTGCTATCCAAAATCTATAAAGAGCTCACCAAATTTCGCTTCGAGAAGCAAATAATCCAGTGTAGAATTTGGCACAAAACATGAATAGACATTTCTCTAACGAAGAAATCCTGATGGCCAGCAGGCACATGAAAAGATGCTTAATGTTGCTCCTCATCAGGGAAATACAAATAAAAACGACACTCGGATATCACCTCCGTCTGTTGGAGTGGCAAAATAAACAATTCAGGAGACTATAGATGCTGGCGAGGATTTGGTGAAACAGGAGCCCTCGTGCACCGTTGGTGGGAATGCAAACTGCTGCAACAACTCTGGAAAACATTGTCAAGTTTCCTCCAAAATTAAAAATAAATCTGAACTATGACACAGCAGTAGCACTGCTAGGAATTTACCCAAGGAATACAGGAGTACTGATGCATAGGGACCCCTGTACCCCAATATTAATAACACCACTCTCAATAGCCAAATTGTGGAAAGAGCCTGAATGTCCAACTGATCAATTGATAAAGAAACTGTGGTTTACATACACAATGGAGTACTACTTTGCAATGAGAATAAAATATGGACCATGGTAGCAATGTGGATGGAACTGGAGAGTGTTAGGGTAAGTGAAAGACAGATACGATATGTGTTCACTCTTATGTGAATCCGGAGAAACTTAAAAGGGACCCATGAAGAAAGCGTAGGATAAAAAAAGAGGTTAGAGTGGGACAGAGCCAAAGCATGAGACTCTTACAAACTGAAAAATAACAGGGTGGATGGGGGGTGGGAGGGAGGGGAGGGTAGGCAATGGGTATTCAGGAGGGCATGTGTTGGGTTGAGCATGGGTGTTGTATGGAACGAAATCTGACAATAAATTTCATATTAAAAGAAAATCAGGATAATATATCATTTCTGGAAAATAGTCCATGTTTTCATTTATTTATTTTTCGTAAGCTCTATACCCAACGTGGGGCTCAAACTTGTGACCCTGAGATCGAGTCCCAAGCTCCACCGATTGAGCCCGACAAGCACCCCTGTCCTTCTCTTATCCAATTCTAATATCTTGAGATTTAAGTCGTTGACTTCACTCTGAAAAGCAGTGAGTCTTACTTGCAGCCAACTGCAAGCAGCACACATCGGAAAAAAAACGAGAGGTGAAAAAAATGGGGATGATGCCTGCCTTTTGAAAAGCATTCCAATCTCAAAGTAATACCGAAAAGAGATCTCACCTTGTTAACGGATTTTGTTTCGGCGATGTTACCGGTTATAATCGAGATACAAAAAGTAACCGCCATGAAAATGACATTCCCATCATGGGACCCAGGAGGAAAGGCGGGCCCCACATTGCAGAGGGCGGCCACCCTCTGGACCCGCTTGGCTTCCACCTCGCGCAGCGTCGTAGCCTTCCTCAGGGTCTGTTGCAGCTTCTGCTCCACCAACTCCAGGGTCTCTTGCAACTGGCGGTTTTGATCTGCAGTCTAGGAAATGAAAACAAAGCATCAAAATGTAGCAAGTTCTCTCTCCTTTTCCATTTTGAATAAAGTGAAACAAATTCTCAATGCAAAGATCTATTGTAAGTTCTGACCGAAGCCAATGTTTTTGGTAAGTGTTTCAGAATAAACATTTCCTTTCTACAAGGAGTCACCCATGGCCTTGGGCCTCATTTCACTGTGCAAAACTTGTCTTGCCAAAGTATTTGCTCTGCTTCAGTATCTTCAGAGAAGTCTTTTAAAAGACAAAATTCCCACAAATTAAAGAAAACCCATCTTCTGGAGGAGCTTTCTCGTTCTTCCTGACAAGTTAACGAGAGAAAGGTCCGGTCTTACATAATTATAGACTCTTGTCTTAGGGCTCACTACATAGGGCATTCTGAGGTGGGCACAACGGCCAGCACAGAGGTTCGGAGAGCATGCCTGATGCCAGAGGAGTTATTTTTGCAAGTGTATGGTTATTCTACAAAAACACTCTCACTCTTGAAAAATAATTCAACCTGGAAAATTTAGACAAGAGATTTTTTTGTTAAAGGACTTTTAGGGACTCCGAGGTGGCTCAGTCAGTTAAGGTTTCACCTTCGGCCTAGGTTATAATCTCATAGCTCATGGGTTCAAGCCCCGCCTCGGGCTCTGTGTTGACAGCTCAGAACCTCGAGTACGTTTTGGATTCTGTGTGTCCCTCCCTCCTTCTCTGGCCTCCCCTGATCATGCTCTCGCTCGGTCGCTCCCTCTCTCAAAAATAAATAAACATTAAAAATATCTAAAGTCCTTTTAAAAATTATGTATAAGGTGAGGTTCTTGCAAGGTTAACATTTAATCCCACAAAATTCTTCCTTCTGTTTGAGTTTAGCTTTGCGTGTGTATACTCACCGGATATCATGCCTTAAAACCCTCAAATAAATAAAATACTTGCTGTATACATCGTATTTCACGATCTGCCTTTTACAGTCATGATTTGGAACACCTTACGTGCTCTCAAACAGCATTCCTGAATGTCATTTTAATGGCTTCCTAATATTTCACTTTTATTGTCATTTTGTGTCTACTGACACATTTTATAAACACACCAGGCAAACTTTGTTTCCAAGAAGCTGGATGAGGTTTTCCTTTTTACTGCCGGATGACTTGAGACAACCAAGGAAGAGACGTGCGGCTTCCCAAAAGACAGGGTCTTGCATCCTCAAGCCAGACTATGCTTCTGCACCTGATATTCTCCCCGATCTCAAGTACTAACCAAAACGGTCGGCTGCCTACAAATTCCTGGCCCCTCACCGCTCTTTTGGAAAGAGTGCTAACAAGCAAAAGTGTAACGTGCAGTTAACACATAAGAAGGAATCAATGAGGGTAGCAACATAACATGCTTACATAACATCTGAAAGATTCCCATGACGTTGAAGTAACCCCGTTTTTCAACACAAGATTTTAACACCCTGAAAATTTTACACTGAGACTAGGTCCTTAACTTCATTTGTAATTAACAAAAGAGGAATGAAGTTCAATGCAACCAACGATGATGCAGAGAGCGTTTCTTTGCGATCTCGTTTTCAAGTTTATCCTTGAGGTCGTGCAGGCAAGTGGCTTCATGCTGTGCCCTGAGACAGTGCTTCTCAAAGGTAGTGATCCTCTGTTGCATGTCTTCCTTCTGGGCCATGGCCTACAGCAGGTATTTCAGAGGAAAGACAGGGAAAGAATTAGTGTACGACACATTAACATACTCCAGACAGAAAAACAGGGTGAAATCCTAATTTACAAAAGGAAAGGAGCATCCTCGGGGCACCTGGGTGGCTCAGCCGGTGACGCTTTGTGAGTTGGGGCCCCGTGTAAGGCTCAGCGCAGACAATGCGGAAGCTTCTTGGGATTTTGACCACTCAGTTAACCAGGCTTATTCTTTCCGATGTGTTCAAAGACAAACGAATAATATAATCTCCCGGACATAAAATCTCCTCCCTCGTTGCCTCCGGACACAAGTGAGGTTTCCACAGTACAGGGCCTTCCATCTGGAGGCACACACCAGAAGACAACCATCATTTTTCCGGGAAAAGGGTGGATGAAATCTCACCCAATTACCACAAAGTTGAAGCAGTGGTGTTAACAAATGGAAACCAAACTCAACCTTTCATATAATTGGTAGTCATCTGTAGCTTAGCCTGTAACAAAACTGTATCACATGGTATCTGACACTGCAAATGGAACAAGAACATTCTGCCCTGCTTTTCTTGTCCACCACCCGAAAGATTCCTCTTCCAGCCTTCTGTTTACTAGGCAATTTATGTCAGCAGTCTCAAGAGTGAAAGTGATGAGTCTTAAGAAATGATTGAATTCTCCGCATATTGAACTCAGCTGCGGGGTTTCCACCCATCTTGGCCAAACAACTCCACTGAAAGGGTTATATAATTTCTGCAAATACTTTTGTTTTAAATTCTTACATGACCTCACCTACACTAAGGTACTAAACAGACTGCATGTGTACATACACGAGGGTCTGAGACGGTCTTCCTGAGTTGGCATTGCTGGGCTGGGGGTGAGGTGTGCGGGGACTGTCCACAAAGGGCAGCTCACAGTGACAGGAGGAGGCACAGGGAAACCATCCTACCCTTACTAGTTTCTGTGACAATGATCAGATTCCCATCGACGACCACACGTGCAGAAGCGGCCGCACTCCTCCATGACCTTACACCAGGACCAGCGGGCTGCCCCTCGCTCACTCTGACCGCCACGACCAGGAGC